>NC_136505.1:77602163-77607163 GCF_053919585.1 Euprymna scolopes | reverse complement strand
CTCTCCTGGTAGAGAAACATTAGAACCCATTTTAGGATGTTTCTGTTATGTCTATAAGAATCAATGCCTAATTTCTTTATATACTAGTCTACAAACCACCCCCATATCGAATGACTTATGCTCATTTGCATATCACATTATATTAAATCTCTTTAACTAATTACCTCGACCTTATTACATATTGGAAATATTCTAATCATTTCAACTGTACTATTTACAAAATCTATTTAACATTTAATTATTTAATATATTTTCATTTAATTTTATATTCGATTTATTTCACTTTACGTATATTATCAAAACAATTCATTGGCGAGCAAAGCTTTATGTTTTGGGATTGTATTGAAAATGTAATGGAAATTTCAATTTCGTTCCGTTTTAATCTTTTATATTTTACTTGCCAATATAATTGAAAGAATACAATTCAACTATCGTAATTTTATATAAATAAACAAAAACAAATATTTTAAAATAAAACTTTATTAAAAAATAAATAATTTTATTTTTAAATGAAAAAAATCAATTTAGTAAAATAATTGTATTAAACACCCCCAGCCTTGTCAGCAAACCTGTAAACCTATAAAAGTTAACATTTCGAATGTAAACAGTGATTTTTCGATTTTGTTAGCGCTTGCCGCAATTAAAGACAATTAAAACGGAACTAACTTTATTT
This sequence comes from Euprymna scolopes, assembly GCF_053919585.1. Taxonomy (NCBI): domain Eukaryota; kingdom Metazoa; phylum Mollusca; class Cephalopoda; order Sepiida; family Sepiolidae; genus Euprymna; species Euprymna scolopes. The sequence continues at coordinate 77,606,490 of NC_136505.1, read as the reverse complement.
CCATTCTATTTTTTAAACAACCCCCCAAACATAACGCTCTCTTCCAGTTATAGCCAATTTTTTTTTAATTAAATAAAACAGGTCAAAATAAACAGATAAGCGCATTTTCTTTTACATTTTTCTTACAACCATTGTCATTTAACCAACTGCAGGATATCGTTACTTTTGTGGGGTTGTTTTGAAAATGGCACGGAGATTATAATTTCGTTCCAATTTAATCTTTCTGGTCGAGCCTATTTCGAAAGCCTGTTTATCATAGATTTGAACTACAAATAATTTATTACATTTTGATTATTACTATCTTAAGACTTAAAGCTTATATTTATTTTATTTTTCTATTTATATATTGAATTAGTTATTTCCAGTCTTATTTAAACTTAGTGCTTTCTTTAAACCGGATGAACCTTTTATAAAAATATGAGTTTAACGTAAAGAACACGAACAAGGTTTTATTCAACTGAATTTCTTCCAGTTTACTAACAAAATATATAAATTTAAAAGAGATATAAATAATAAAATAAAAAGGTTATGTAATTTAAAAGAAATACACGTACTCACAAAAGCAGAACTTTTTTTTACACATTTTTTTCTTTAAAACCATAACAATGAGACTAACAATTACCTAGATCTTAGTAATTATTTGTTTTAATAGAACTGTTTTAATTGTACTGTTTACTTAGTTAACCTAAGTTGGTATTACATTTATTTTACATTTACTTTTTTTTAAATTATTACTTTTAGACTGTGACGTTTACACCCGGCAGTAATGAGTCACACGTAGGTCGCTTTTATTCATTCCTTTTGGTCAAGATCAAAGTGTAGTATCTGTTCTTCAGATGCTGCACTTCATTTTCTTGTTCTCTTTCGGTGGAGGAGAAATCCTTTACGACTGAGACAATTTTTATTTTTGTACCTTTTCTCCACGTTAAAAAACGACCCTGGTGTCTAACTCTGTCCCGTGGGGAGGCATAGTAAATAGGTACAATATAATTGTTTATAATTGTACTATTCAGAAATATTATTTATAGTTCGTCCATTTCAGTTAGTATACATTTCCTTTACGCTTAATTAATTTACAATCATTAATATCGTTAAACAATTCCGTTTAAAACCGAAATTATGCCACCCAAATGAAGTAGAAACGAAAGTGAGGAAGAAAGAATGGAAAGATTGGAAGCTAATAGACTAAGAGTTGCTGCAATTCGCTCCAATGAAAACAATTCAGATAGAGAAAGACGTCTAGAACTTAACAGGATACGTCAAAGAGAAAGGAGAGCAAGACTGTCAGATTTGGAAAGAGAAACCCAACGTGAAGCTGACAGAACTAGACATGCTGTAAGGCGGTTAAATTCATCACAAGATGAAATTCAAGAAAGGCAAAGATATGCACTGGAAAGAGAAGCAATATTACGATCGAATGAATTATATGAGGTAAGTAGACGTACACAAGGTGAGTTGAGAGTGGCTCAACGACATCAGAATGAATCGGAAACCCAACGAAGCTTTCGCCTATACCAAGGGCAACAACGAGAGGCTGCATGGAGAGAGAGTATGACTTTGCCCCAGCAATTGACAGAAAACGAGGCAGCTAGACAACGAATGACTGCTTTGAGACACCATGAAATAGAACACTGCAATAGAAAAGGATTGCTCTACAACAAAAATGACTCTCTCACTACAGCTGATATAGGAAAAATGGACAAAGTATGTCAACATTGCTCAGCTGTAAAATTTAAAGGAGAAACCCCTGGTTGTTGTTGTTCTTCTGGCAAAGTTGTGCTTGATAGCTTTCCACCACTGCCTCAGTTGCTTCAAGATTTGCTCTCCGGCAATGGTCCCATCTCTAAAGATTTTCTGCAAAATCTACGCAGTTATAACAATTGTTTTGCAATGACATCATTTGGTCACAAAATTGCGGCAGTACATGGGTGGAATCCTTCTTTTAGAATTCGAGGCCAGGTTTGCCACCAGATTGGGAGTCTTTTACCACCTGAAGATGAAACAGCAAAGTTTATTCAAGTCTACTTCTTGGATAGTCTGGAAGAGGAACTACATAATCGGGGACGTGACAGTAGACTCAATAGAGACATTCTCCAAAGTCTGACTGAATTTTTACATGAGAACAACAGCTTTATTTGTCAGCTGAAAACAACAAAGGAGAGGATTGAAGAAGAACACTTGGTAGAACATAAAGTTGTCATAAGGGAAGACCGAAGGCCGCAAGAAGAGCATCCACGGCGATTCAATGCTCCAACAACAACGTATGAGATTGGAATATTAATGGAGAATGAACCAACAGCTAACCGGGATATTGTCTTGCGTTTTAGAAATGATACATTAAAATGGATCTCCGAACTACATCCCCTCTACGATACTTTAATGTACCCGTTAATGTACCCCTATGGTTCTCCATCTTACAACATCTACATGAAGGCATCCAATGGGCGAAAAGTTACCCAACAGCAATTTTATTCGTACCATTTAATGACTCGGCCTGGAAACTATTTTCTCTGGTACCGAAGGCTATTTCAACAATGGCTGGTGGATGTGTACTGCAAGATTGAAACAGAACGTTTACAGTTCCTGAGGCGTGAGCAACAGACCCTGAGAGCTGACAATTATAGCAACTTGAGAGATTCAATTCTTAGGGAGGATGGGAATCCAGAACAGTCAACGAGTTGTACTTCCGGCAACTTATACAGGAGGCCCTCGATACATGTTTGAGCGTCAAAGTGATGCCATGGCATATGTTCGGCGAATGGGCCGAGCCGACCTCTTCATCATGTTCACAACAAATCCAAAGTGGACAGAAATTACAGAAAATTGTCTTCAAGGGCAAGACCCTCAGGATCGTCCAGATATTGTTGCCAGGGTTTTCAGGCAGAAGCTAAAAAAGTTACTTGAATTTATTAAAAAGGGAGGATTTGGCAGGTTGAGGGCTTTCCTGTACAGTATTGAATATCAAAAAAGAGGACTGCCGCATGCACACATCCTCACCTGGCAGGCCCCAGAGGACAAACTTCTACCAGAAAAAATGGATCTCTGCATATCTGCAGAGATCCCTGACAAAGAGGAAGATCCTGATCTTCATGCTAAAGTGATGGCACATATGGTGCATGGACCTTGTGGACCATTTAATCCAAATTGTCCATGTATGATTGACAACAAATGTTCCAAAAAATACCCAAAAGAATTTCTTCAGTGTACCAAGCAAGGCCAAGACTCTTACCCCAAGTACAGGCGAAGAAAACCAGAAGATGGAGGCCAGACTGGTACAATAAGGATGAAGAGAAATGGTCGGTATGTTAATCAAGAAATAACAAACCAGTGGATTGTTCCGTACAACAAGGTCCTCCTTCAGCAGTTCAACGCTCACATTAACGTAGAAATTTGCAGCTCGATCCAAAGCATCAAATATGTCCTCAAATACGTGAATAAAGGATGTGATCAAGCAGTGTTTGAACTACAAAGAACTGATGGAGCAGCTAACCAACAAGGCCAAGTACAAAGTCACATTGTGGATGAGATCCAGCAGTTCCAGAATGCAAGGTATGTCGGCAGTTCAGAGGCAGCCTGGAGGATATTGGAACATCCCATCCATGAACATTTCCCCCCAATTGTACAACTTTCTGTTCATCTTGAAAATGGGCAGCGTGTCATGTTCTCAGCTGATACTGCTCTGGAACGAGCCCAAGGTCCACCGCCTGCCACAACTTTGACAGCATTTTTTCAACTCTGCCATGAGGATGACTTTGCAAGGGGTCTCAAATACGTAGAAGTCCCTGAGTTTTACACTTGGAACAAATCGACAAAGAAATGGATGAGAAGAATGCGTGGGGTACAAGTTGAAGGTACTGAAAATGATGATGTATGGAAGGCACCATGCATTGGGAGAATCTACACGATTAGTCCAAAAGCAGGGGAGTGTTATTTCTTACGCCTGTTGCTCAATGAGGTTGCTGGTCCAACTTCATTTCAAAATTTGCGAGCATACAATGGTCAGGTGTTTGAAACATACAGAGCAGCGTGCCTTGCTCGAGGCCTTCTAGAAAATGACCATCACTTGCATCAAGCAGTAGGAGAGGCAAGTGCCACTCAATCACCTTCAAATTTGCGAAGCCTATTTGTGATAATTTTAACAGCCTGTGAGTCAAGAAATCCTCTTGAGATCTGGATGGCTTTTCGTGATGTAATATCTGAAGACATTCTTCACAGATACAGGCAAGAAGTTAACAATCCAGAAGCAGATTTTAATGAGGACATCTACAATAAAACTCTTTGTCTAATTGAAGAAAAAGTTCTTATGTGCGGTCAACCATTGGCAAGC
>NC_136505.1:77522163-77584663 GCF_053919585.1 Euprymna scolopes | reverse complement strand
TATGATTACAAAGAAAATTATTATTTTATTATAGAACTGATCCAAATATAGAAAGAGTAACAAACTGCCAAAAAATTTAAAAAAAAAATGATAAAAGAATTGAATAAATAACAATATTTATTAACCCATCAAACACAAAAAAAAAATCAAAATAATTGAATAAATAACAATATTTTGTAACCAATCAACACATAGAAATAAAGAATAATTTTAACCGTAGTTTTTTAAAGATAGACACTTTTCATCTAAGAATAAAAATCATTAAAAATTAACAATAATTTGAAAATACATTTTAAAAATAAATGTGAATCAAAAGCCATCTTCAATAGAATTACACAGAATAAAACGATCAAACAATCAATGAATTTATATTCTGTGAGGTCTAAATTAAGTTATAGTCCGTAAGGTCTAAATAAAGTTATATTCCGTAAGGTCTAAATTAAGTTATATTCCGTACGGTCTAAATAAAGTTATATTCCGTAAGGTCTAAATTAAGTTATATTCCGTAAGGTCTAAATTAAGTTATAATCCGTAAGCTCTAAACAAGGTTATTTTTCATGGGTCTTAATGAAGTTATACTCCGTAACGTCTCAATTATATTCTATAAGGTCGAAATGAATTTACACTCCGCAAGGTCTAACTAAATTTTTACTCTTTAAGGTCTAAATGAAATTATACTCCGTAAAGTCTAAATTAAATTATAAGACGTAAGATTGAAAGGTCTCAATTTAATTATATTCCCTAAAATCTAAATGAATGTACACAGTGGCGTAGCTAGACCTTTTGCCGCCCGGGGCGGTAGTAAAATTTGCCGCCCCCCCGCATTTGGGTTCCCGGAAAATTCGTACATGGAAAATTCGTCCATTTTTTGCTAGGTAGGAAAACTGGTCCATTATTATTAAGTTAACATTTATTCTGTAGTTGCTTAATTTTCATACCTTGCGAAAATTAGTTCTACGGTATCTAATTTTCCTAAATTCAATTCAATTAAAATTAAAATATGAAAACTGATTTTTAATATTTTTTATTCATTTGAGATTTTATCTGTTTTCCTTTTGTTTTAAGTAGATGGTGGGGGTTGCCTGGGGTGATTTTGTCCGATCCCCCAGCTAGCAATTGTAAAGTTTACAAGGAGTTATAAAAAGTATGCTACAAAAATAAACGTTTGATACTTTCAAAGTCTTAGCCTCATGAATTGGACAGTAATAAAATTAATGAATTCAAACTTTCGCATCTAATGTTATTTCCTCTTTGATGTCGGTGTATATACACCTAAATATCCAACTTTCTTTTCGCACCTATTCGATAAAAATTTATATGAAAGTTCCCCTTTAAGTATGAATTTGTTAGCATTTTTTTCGATTTTCCCCTTTTACCATCTCAAAATGCCGCCCCCATGCCACCCCTCTGACGCTCAGAAAATAGGGACACATTTTTTCTGATTCCGATACCCCCCCATTCCGATTTTTTACAACCTTTTTGGTATAAAATTTCATATTTTTTGTTAACTTTTGTTTATTTTTTTTTCTACTTTCTATTTTTACCCTCTCAAAATGCCGCCCCCTCAGGTGTGCCGCCCGTATGGTCTAAAGTTAGTTATATTCCCTATGATCTAAAGTTAGTTATATTCCCTATGGTCTAAAGTTAGTTATATTCCCTATGGTCTAAAGTTAGTTATATTCCCTATGGTCTAAATTTAGTTATATTCCGTATGGTCTAAATTTAGTTATATTCCCTATGGTCTAAATTTAGTTATATTCCCTATGGTCTAAAGTTAGTTATATTCCGTATGGTCTAAATTTAGTTATATTGCGTATCGTCTAAATTAAGTTATATTGAGTATAGTATAAATTTAGTTATATCCGTATGGTCTAAATTTAGTTATATTCCGTATCGTCTAAATTTAGTTATATTCCTCATGGTCTGAATTAAGTTATATTGAGTATAGTCTAACTAATATTCCGTATGGTCTAAATTTAGTTATATTCCGTATGGTTTAAATTTAGACATATTCCCTATGGTCTAAACTTTGTAATACTCTGTATGGTCTAAATTAAGTTATATTCCGTATGGTTTAAATCAAGTTATACTCCGTAAGCTTTAAATAAGGTTATTTTCCACGAGTCTTAGTGAAGTTATACTCCGTAACGTCTAAATTAAGTTATATTCTATAAGGTCGAAATGAATTTACACTCCGTAAGGTCTAAATTAATTTTTACTCTGTAAGGTCTAAATGAAATTTTACTCCATAAGGTATAAATCAATTCTAAGCCGTAATTCATACTCCATAAGCTCTCAATTTAGTTATATTCCGTAAAGTCGAAAAGAATGTATACTCCAGAAGATCTAAATTAAATTATAATCCATCAGGTCTTAATGAAATTATAGTCCGTAAGGTCAAAATTAAATTATATTTTGTAAGGTCTAAATGAAATTACACCCTGTAAAGTCTAAATGAATTTATACTCTGTAAGGTCTTAATAAGATTATTTTCCACGGGTATAAATGAAATTATATACCCCATAAAATCTTAATTAAGTTATATTCTTGTAGTGAAGTAGAAAAAAAATTTTTTTTTAAATATATAAGACACAGCTGTTCCTTCCAAAAGGTTGAGCTCTTCAACGTCCAAAAACAATTCACCGTCACTTCTTCCAACCGTCGTTTCACTCTCTGCGCTCTTCACACTGCTTAAAAAAATGTACCGTTTATATGCTGCCCATTTCTCCACTTATGTGAATTGACTATCAACCAGAGCCATCTAGTTTTCTATTTCTCCAAACAGCCAATTTGCAAAGGCGGACAACTCAAACGACACGCCCCCTTGATCTACACGATCATCACATGTCAACCCATCACGTAGTCGCTCGACCAACATGGCGGCCATCTCTCTCGCTGCGATCTCCGTGGAGCCTCTTCGTGAACGTCACTACTTGGCTCAACGTCGCTGTCTTCATCTGATGACACCACTACCGGCCGCACATCAAGGATGTGTCGAGGGATGCCGTCGATAGATACATTGTTCGAGGACTGGACACTTGTCACATTGCCTCTCCCCTAGCGTGTGGTACAGCAAGCATCAGGCGGTTTGATCCACACTTCTTCTCCCACTCACACAGTCGCTCACTTTTCGCCTTCCTCTGCGGGTACCTGTGCAGTTCGGGGATGCCGCCACTCGTACTTGAAGACTGCCCTCTGCAGCACGGACTCCACTTTTTGCCTTGACTTTGGAGCCATATTATACCAGAAAACAGCTTCTGGCGGCGAAATTTGCCCCCTTTCAGCTATAGCCTTAATGGTCCTGTGATGCCGCTCCACAATTCCGTTCCCGCCTGGTCTATATGCAGCCCTGAAATAGCGCCGCACTCCCCACTTATCCAACACATTCTCCATGGCAGCTGAGCGAAAGGCAGTTCCCTTGTCCATTAGCACTTCCGTCACTGGATCCCTCTCCAAAAACAACTCTTCCAAGACCTTTGCAATTTCACCTGCATTTTCCGCCTTGATCTCCCTCCAAATGGCTACTCTTCCTGGTCCACAGTCAACCATTGACAGATACGACCTCTGTCAATAGTGCGTTACGTCTATCGCCAACCTGCTCCAGTTCTCTGCCACCTGAACCTCACCAGCTTCATGTCTACTCGGCGCAGGGTCGATTGATTGACACCGGCTGCATCTCTCAACCACTGTCCTAACGGCCTCCTTTGTGATTCTGGGGTCCACCTTCCTGGCCAAGAACAAGGTTCTATCCACTCCAAAATGGTGCATGTCATGCAAATCATTCAGAGTGTCTTCATTCAAACAACATATTGCAACAGCCACCTCATTCGGCGCCTTTAGCCAGGTCTTCCGCACCCTCATCATCACACCTGCTCTGTTCTTCGCTGAAGGAACGATAGTGACCCTAAGTTGAAGATCAAATTCCCTAATCAGCTCCCTTAACATCATCAATCGATGCTTTACTAGCGTCTCGGCAGCGCCTTTCGTCTTCACCCTCCTTTCTCCTGTAGCTTCGGACTAGATCCAAGAGAACACAGTGGCTGAGTCGGTCCTCACCTCAACATTCTGTAGCCCTCATTTCAAGGCTAAGTTGATGCCCTTCATAACCGCATCCAGTTCCGCCACATTTATGTGAGCCACGTCGTCCTTCTTCCGCAACCAAGCAGCATCTTCTGCAGCAACACCACCTATCTCCAAGGTGACCCCCACTGCTATACAGCTTGCATCACACTACACAACACCTTCTACACTGTTGGGTAATGCCAAACACCTCTCACTGTATCCTCCCTCTTCATCTCTTCAATAATCTCTCTCATAATGTCCACAGTCTCTTTATCAACTCCATCCTCCCACTTCGCTCCACTAGCTAGCCTTTTGATATAACTACGTGCAGTCTGTAGCAATCCTGCAATAGGGTAATGGCCCGCCAGTCTTCCGCATATTGAGAAGAGTTCTTGCCTGCTCAATTTTTCCGACACCTCCGGGATCTCATTTCCCCTCCGGAACACTAATCGTCCTATCTGGTCCTTTCTTAGTTGGTCCCTAACATAGCTCCTCCCTCCAACGATTCCGAGCGTTTTGCAATTAGCCCAAAGCTGTTGAGGTTTTTTACTACGTCCTCCGCAGTTGTTACCGTCTCATCCACCAAAATATAATCAATGTAGGAACTGGTGGCTCTTCTGACTGCGTCCTCCTTGCTTAGCACCGTTTTGAGGATCGCTGCCATGATTTTTGGTGCAGAATTCAGGCCAAAACCCAACCTAGTCAGGCAGTACGTTCGGCCCTTGTATCTGACCAGCTGGTATTTCCAGAATTCCTGTGAAATGTGGATCTGTAGGTATGCAGATTTTAAATCCACAATCGTCGCAGCCTTCTGAATCTGCCTCCACTCTCGCATGGTCTCTCCGCACACGTCCATCTCATCGCCTCCCGTGTGACACGCAACGTGTACGTTCAGCTCCCTGAAGTCCAGTACTGGCCGAACTTTTTGTTTTGTGGGCTGAACAACCGCCATTAACGGCAGCACACCTTCCACCTTCTCCGTCCATGGTCTTAAAATCTCCTCTGAGATCCATCGGTCCACCTCCTTCTCAAATTCAACTCTTGTGCCTCCTCGCAACGTATGCTCGTAGCATTCCACTCTGTTGTTCAGTATGGGAGGTTCTCCCTTCCATGCCCACTTGACTGTCCATTTCTCACCATCAAAGTGTGCAGAGAAATCTTGGTCCTCTATCGTGCAACTTTTGTCTGACCCGGCCGTTTCTGTGACACCTTTTTCGAATTGCATACCTGCAGCCCCTTGATGTCCTCCAAATTTCACGGAGTTCCTATATACCGTAATGCCCCCTAGTCGAGCAATTGCGTCCATCCCTAGCACCACATCGACACCCGTGACAATTTTGTTAATAACAATCGCCTGGATTGTTAGTGACATCCCACGTACCATCAACCGAACGATACTTGTGCCATTGCACTTCACCTCTCTGCCGTCAACTGCCGTAATGCTGCTGGTTCCATTGCATGTGTCAACCATGTCTTTGATGACAATTGAAGTACAGCCCATGTCGACAAGGGCTTTTGCACTTCGTCAATTTAGGGTTACCTCTACTTGTGGTGACATACCCTGAAGCACCTTCATCGAATAAGTGGGGTAGCCACCGGCGCAGTGGCTTCCCCCTGTTCATTTCCCTGGGGACAGAATCTGCTGATGTGGCCGACTTCCCCACAGCGGTGACATGTGACTCCTGGCTTTGCCTCCCTGCACTCCCTTGCCATATGGGGGCCTTGGCATCGGTAGCATTTGCCAGAGAACCTGGGTCTCTGCCACAATCCTCTCTGCTTTTCGTCCTTCACAATTTCCTGCTGCAGTTTGCTTCGTTGAGCGACAGCTACGATTCCCTGCTCACTCTCTTTTTTCCTGGCCAGCACCCTAGCCTGTGTAATCAACTCCGCCACCTCCATAGTATTTACACCGGGCAGTTGCTGCAGAGCTATAGAAATATGGTCCGGGAAGCCATTGATAAAGGCCATCTTAGCCATCTGTCGACGGCCTCCTCCATTGAATCCTGCTAGTTCCGTCAACCTCCTGATATTCTTGGCGTAAACATCGACAGGCTCTCCGGTCCACACCATACGGCTTAGTTTGCCATATGCCACAAACGGTCCTTCGGTAAATGCTTCCTTTAACTTTTCCTCAATGGCATCAACAGACAGTCGATCCTCCTCCCGCATCTCCAGATATAGGGCCAGAGCATCACCATCAAGATACAGCGGTATCAAGCTGGCTACATCCGCGATGTCCCGCAACTTAGCGACAAGTTTAACCTTGGTCAGCGAGGTTATAACATCTCCCTCTCCAGAGAACGTCTTAAGCATTTCACTGCTGATCCTCTTTGCTTCCATAGTTCCTGCCGAAATAGCTTGTAGTGAAGTAGAAAAAAAAAAGAAATTTAAAAAAAATATATAAGACACAGCTGTTCCTTCCAAAAGGTTGAGCTCTTCAACGTCCAAAAATAATTCACCGTCACAAAAAGAATTCACCGTCACTTCTTCCAACCGTCGTTTCACTCTCTGCACTCTTTTCCTGCTTAAAAAAAAGTACCGTTTATATGCTGCCCATTTCTCCACTTATGCAAATTGACTATCAACCAGAGCCATCTGGTTTTCCATTTCTCCAAACAGCCAATTTACAAAGGGGGACAACTCAAACCACAATTCTGTAAGATCTAAATGAAATGATACTCCGTAAGCTCTAAATTAAGTTATATTATATCAGGTATAAATTAAGTTATATTCCGTAGGGTCTAACTGAATTTATATTTCATAAAGTTTAAATGAATTTATACTCCATAATGTCAAAATGAATTTATACTCCCTAAAGTCAAAATGAATTCATACTCACTGAAGACAAAAGGAATTTATACGCCATAAAGTAAAAAATAAACATACTCCCTCAAATCCAAATGAATTTGTACTCGATTAAGGCAAAATGAGTTAATACTTGTTAAAGTAAAAATTAATTTATACTCCATAAAGTGAAAACGAATTTACGCCCCATAATGTCAAAATTAATTTATACTCCCTAAGGTCAAAATAAATTTATACTCCCTATAGTCTAAATTAAGTTATATTTCGTATAGTCTAAATTAAGTTATATTTCGTAAGGTCTAAATTTAGTTATATTCCGTAAGGTCTAAGTCTATTTATATTCCTTATGGTGTAAATTTAGATATATTCCGTATGGTATAAATTAAGTTATATTCCCTATGGTCTAAATTTAGTTATATTCCTAAGATCTAAATTCATTTATATTCCTTAGGTTTAAATTTTGTTACATTCCTTGGTCTAAATTAAGTTATATTCCGAAATCTCTAAATTAAGTTATATTTTGTAAGCTCTTAATTAAATTATCTTCCGTAAAGTTTAAATTAAGTTATATTCCGATAGTTTTAAATTGTTATATTCCGTAAGGTCTTAATTAAGCTATATTCCGTAAAGTCCAAATACAGATATATTCCGTAAGATCTAAATTAAGTTATACTCTGTAAGCTCTAGATAAGGTTATTTTCCACGGGTCTTAATGAAGTTATACTCCGTAACGTCTAAATTAAGTTATATTCTATAAGGTCGAATGAATTTACACTCCGTAAGGTCTAAATGAATTTTTACTCTATGTGGTCTAAATGAAATTATAATCCATATGGTCTAAATATAGCTATAAGCCGTAAGGTCTAAATTAATTTATACTCCATAAGGTCTCAATTTAGTTATATTCCGTAAAGTCGAAAAGAATGTATACTCCATAAGATCTAAATTAAATTATAGTCCGTAAGGTCCAAATTCAATTATATTTTGTAAGGTCTAAATGAAATTACATTCTGTACGGTCTAAACAAATTTATACTCCGTAAGATCTTAATAAAGTTATTTTCTGCGGGTCTAAATGAAATTATACTCCGTAACGACTAAATTAATTATATTTTTAAGGTCTAAATGAAATTACAGTCTGTAAGGTCTAAATAAATTGATACTGCGTAAGGTCTTAGTAAGATTATTTTCTACGGACCTAAATGAAATGATACTCCGTAAGGTCTAAATTAAGTTATATTCCGTAAGGTTTAATTGAATTTATATTTCATAAGAGTTTAAATGAATTCATACTCATTAAAGTCAAAATGAATTTATACTCCATGGAGTAAAAATGAATTTATACTCCATGGAGTCAAAATGAATTTATACTCCATGCAGTCACAATGAATTTATACTCCATAAAATCAACATGTATTTATGCTCTCTAAACTCCAAAGGAATTTATACTCCCTGAAGTAAAAATGTATTTATACTCCCTAATGTCAAAATGAACTTATACTCAACAAAGTTAAAATGAATTTATACTTCCTAAAGTCAAAATGAATTTATACTCCATGAAGCAAAAAGGAATTTATAGTTCATAAAGTCAAAATTAATTCATACTCCCTTAAGTCAAAATGACTTTATACTTCATGAATTCCAAATGAATTTATACTCCCTGTAGTCCAAATGAATTTATAATGCATAAATCCATAAAGTCAAAATAAATTTATACTCCCTAAAGTCAAAATGAATTTATACTCCCTAAAGTCAAAATGAATTTATACTCCCTAAAGTCAAAATGAATTTATACTCCCTGAAGTCAAAACAAATTTATACTCCATGAAGTCAAAATGTATATATGTCAACATCAATTAATACTCCGTATGGTCCAAATAAAGTTCTATTCGGTATGGTCTAAATTAAGTTATATTTCATAAGGTCTAATTTAGTTATATTCTGTAAGGTCTAAATTTAATTATACTAAGTTATATTCCGTATGTCTAAATACAGTTCTATTCTGTATGGTCAAAGTATAGTTATATTCCATATGGTCTAAATTAATTTATATTCCATATGGTCTAAATTTAGTTATATTCCATATGGTCTAAATTTAGTTATATTACGTATGGTCTAAATTAAGTTATATTCCGTATGGTCTAAATTTAGTTATATTCTGTATGGTCTAAATTTAGTTATAGTCCGTATGGTCTAAATTTAGTTATATTCCATATGGTCTAAATTTAGTTATGTTCCGTATGGTCTAAATTTAGTTATATTCCGTATGGTCTAAATTTAGTTATATTCTGCATGGTCTAAATTTAGTTATATTCCGTATGGTCTAAATTTAGTTATATTGCGTATGGTCTAAATTTAGTTATATTACGTATGGTATAAATTTAGTTATATTACATATGGTCCAAAGTCAGTTATAATGTGTATGGTCTAAATTTAGTTATTTTCCGTATGGTCTAAATTTAGTTATATTCTGTATTGTCTAAATTAAGCTATATTCTGTATGGTCTAAATTTAGTTACATTCTGTATTGTCTAAATTTAGTTATATTCCGTATGGTCTAAATTTAGTTATATTGCGTATGGTCTCAATTTAGTTATATTACGAACGGTCTAAAGTTAGTTATAATGTGTATGGTCAAAATTTAGCTATTTTCCGTATGGTCTTAATTTAGTTATATTCTGTATGGTCTAAATGTAGTTATATTCTGTATGGTCTAAATTTAGTTATATTCCGTATGGTCTAAATTTAGTAATATTGCGTATGGTCTAAATTTAGTTATATTACGTATGGTCTAAATTTAGTTTTATTGCGTATGGTCTAAATTTAGTTATAATGTGTCTGGTCTAAATTTAGTTATTTTCCGTATGGTCTAAATTTAGTTATATTCTGTACAATCTAAATTTAGTTATATTCTGTATGGTTTAAATTTAGTCATATTCCGTATGCTCTAACTTTAGTAATATTCTGTATGGTCTAAATTTAGTTATATTCCGTATGGTCTTAATTTAGTTATATTCCGTATGGTCTTAATTTAGTTGTATTCCGTATGGTCTAAATTTAGTTGTATTCCATATGGTCTAAATTTAGTTATATTCCGTATGGTTTAACTTTAGTTATATTCCGTATGGTCTAAATTTAGTTATATTCCGTATGGTCTAAATTTAGTTATATTCTGTATGGTCTAAATTTAGTTATATTCCGTATGGTCTAAATTTAGTTGTATTCCGTATGGTCTAAATTTAGTTATATTCCGTATGGTCTAAATGTAGTTATATTCCGTATGGTTTACATTTAGTTGTATTCCGTATGGTCTAAATTTAGTTATATTCTGTATAGTCTAAATTGAGTTATATTCCGTATGGTCTAAATTTAGTTGTATTCCGTATGGTTTAAATTTAGTTATATTCCGTATGGTCTAAATTTAGTTGCATTCCGTATGGCCTAAATTTAGTTATATTCCGTAGACCATACAGAATATAACTAAATTTAGACCATACGGTCTAAATTTAGTTATATTCTGTATGGTCTAAATTTAGTTTTTTTCCGTATTGTCTAAATTTAGTTATATTCAGTATGGTCTAAATTTAGTTATATTCCGTATGGTCTAAATTTAGTTATATTACGTATGGTCTAAATTTAGTTATATTCTGTATGGTCTAAATTTAGTTATTTTCCGTATGGTCTGAATTTAGTTATATTCCGTATGGTCTAAATTTAGTTACATTCAGTATGGTCTAAATTTAGTTATATTCCGTATGGTCTAAATTAAGTTATATTTCGTATGGTCTAAATTTAGTTATATTCTGTATGGTCTAAATTAAGTTATATTCCGTACGGTCTAAATTAAGTTATATTCTGTATGGTCTAAATGTAGTTATATTCTGTATGGTCTAAATATAGTTATATTGCGTATGGTCTAAATTAAGTTATATTCTGTATGGTCTAACTAAAGTTATATTCTGTATGGTCTAAATTAAGTTATTTTCCGTATGGTCTAAATTAAGTTATTTTCCTTATGGTCTAAATTTAGTTATATTCTGTATGGTCTAAATTTTGTTATATTCTGTATGGTCTAAATTAAGTTATATTCCGTATGGTCTAAATTTAGTTATATTCTGTATGGTCTAAATTTAGTTATATTCCGTATGGTCTAAATTTAGTTATATTGCGTATGGTCTAAATTTAGTTATATTACGTATGGTCTAAATTTAGTTATATTCTGTATGGTCAAAATTTAGTTATTTTCCGTATGGTCTAAATTTAGTTATATTCCGTATGGTCTAAATTTAGTTATATTCTGTATTGTCTAAATTTAGTTATATTCCGTATGGTCTAAATTTAGTTATATTCTGTGTGGTCTGAATTTAGTTATTTTCCGTATGGCCTAAATTTAGTTATATTCTGTATAATCTAAATTTAGTTATATTCTGTATGGTTTAAATTTAGTTATATTCCGTATGGTCTAAATTTAGTTACATTCTGTATGGTCTAAATTTAGTTATAATCCGTATGGTCTAAATTTAGTTGTATTCCGTATGTTCTAAATTTAGTTATATTCCGTACGGTTTAAATTTAGTTATATTCCGTATGGTTTAAATTTAGTTATATTCCGTATGGTCTAAATTTAGTTATATTCCGTACGGTTTAAATTTAGTTATATTCCGTATGGTCTAAATTAAGTTATATTCAATATGGTCTAAATATAGTTATATTCTGTATGGTCTAAATTTAGTTATATTGCGTATGGTCTCAATTTAGTTATATTACGAATGGCCTAAAGTTAGTTACAATGTGTATGGTAAAAATTTAGCTATTTTCCGTATGGTCTTAATTTAGTTATATTCTTTATGGTCTAAATGTAGTTATATTCTGTATGGTCTAAATTTAGTTAAATTCTGTATGGTCTGAATTTAGTTATATTCCGTATGGTCTAAGTTTAGTAATATTGCGTATGGTCTAAATTTAGTTATATTACGTACGGTCTAAATTTAGTTTTATTGCGTATGGTCTAAATTTAGTTATAATGTGTCTGGTCTAAATTTAGTTATTTTCCGTATGGTCTAAATTTAGTTATATTCTGTATAATCTAAATTTAGTTATATTCTGTATGGTTTAAATTTAGTCATATTCTGTATGGTCTAACTTTAGTAATATTCTGTATGGTCTAAATTTAGTTATATTCCGTATGGTCTAAATTTAGTTATATTCCGTATGGTCTTAATTTAGTTGTATTCCGTATGGTCTAAATTTAGTTATATTCCGTATGGTTTAACTTTAGTTATATTCCGTATGGTCTAAATTTAGTTATATTCAGTATGGTCTAAATTTAGTTATATTCTGTATGGTCTAAATTTAGTTATATTCCGTATGGTGTAAATTTAGTTGTATTCCGTATGGTCTAAATTTAGTTATATTCCGTACGGTCTAAATGTAGTTATATTCCGTATGGTTTACATTTAGTTATATTCCGTATGGTCTAAATTTAGTTATATTCTGTATGGTCTAAATTGAGTTATATTCCGTATGGTCTAAATTTAGTTGTATTCCGTATGGTTTAAATTTAGTTATATTCCGTATGGTCTAAATTTAGTTGCATTCCGTATGGCCTGAATTTAGTTATATTCCGTATGGTCTAAATTTAGTTATATTCCGTATGGTCTAAATTTAGTTATATTCCGTATGGTCAAAATTTAGTTATATTCTGTATGGTCTAAATTTAGTTATTTTCCATATGGTCTAAATTTAGTTATATTCCGTATGGTCTAAATTTAGTTATATTCCGTATGGTCTAAATTTAGTTATATTCCGTAGACCATAAAGAATATAACAAAATTTAGACCATACGGTCTAAATTTAGTTATATTCTGTATGGTCTAAATTTAGTTATTTTCCGTATTGTCTAAATTTAGTTATATTCCGTATGGTCTAAATTTAGTTATATTCTGTATGGTCTAAATTTAGTTATATTACGTATGGTCTAAATTTAGTTATATTCTGTATGGTCTAAATTTAGTTATTTTCCGTATGGTCTGAATTTAGTTATATTCCGTATGGTCTAAATTTAGTTACATTCAGTATGGTCTAAATTTAGTTATATTCCGTATGGTCTAAATTAAGTTATATTTCGTATGGTCTAAATTTAGTTATATTCTGTATGGTCTAAATTAAGTTATATTCCGTACGGTCTAAATTAAGTTATATTCTGTATGGTCTAAATGTAGTTATATTCTGTATGGTCTAAATATAGTTATATTGCGTATGGTCTAAATTAAGTTATATTCTGTATGGTCTAACTTAAGTTATATTCCGTATGGTCTAAATTAAGTTATTTTCCGTATGGTCTAAATTAAGTTATTTTCCTTATGGTCTAAATTTAGTTATATTCTGTATGGTCTAAATTTTGTTATATTCTGTATGGTCTAAATAAAGTTATATTCCGTATGGTCTAAATTTAGTTATATTCTGTATGGTCTAAATTTAGTTATATTCCGTATGGTCTAAATTTAGTTATATTGCGTATGGTCTAAATTTAGTTATATTACGTATGGTCTAAATTTAGTTATATTCTGTATGGTCTAAATTTAGTTATTTTCCGTATGGTCTAAATTTAGTTATATTCCGTATGGTCTAAATTTAGTTATATTCTGTATGGTCTAAATTTAGTTATATTCCGTATGGTCTAAATTTAGTTATATTCTGTGTGGTCTAAATTTAGTTATATTCTGTGTGGTCTAAATTTAGTTATTTTCCGTATGGCCTAAATTTAGTTATATTCTGTATAATCTAAATTTAGTTATATTCTGTATGGTTTAAATTTAGTTATATTCCGTATGGTCTAAATTTAGTTATATTCTGTATGGTCTAAATTTAGTTATAATCCGTATGGTCTAAATTTAGTTGTATTCCGTATGTTCTAAATTTAGTTATTTTCCGTATGGTTTAAATTTAGTTATATTCCGTATGGTCTAAATTTAGTTATATTCCGTATGGTCTAAATATAGTTATATTCTGCATGGTCTAAATTTAGTTATAATTCGTATGGTCTAAATTTAGTTGTATTCCGTATGGTCTAAATTTAGTTATATTCCGTATGGTCTAAATTTAGTTATATTCCGTATCGTCTAAATTTAGTTATATTCCGTATGGTCTAAATCAAGTTATATTCTGTATGGTCTAAATTTAGTTATATTCCGTATGGTCTTAATTTAGTTATATTCTGTATGGTCTAAATTTAGTTATTTTCCGTATGGTCTAAATTTAGTTATTTTTCGTATGGTCTAAATATAGTTATATTCTGTATAGTCTACATTTTGTTATATTCTGTATGGTCTAAATTAAGTTATATTCCGTATTGTCTAAATTAAGTTATATTCCGTATGGTCTAAATTTAGTTATTTTCCGTATGGTTTAAATTTTGTTGTATTCCGTATGGTCTAAAGTTAGTTATATTCCGTATGGTCTAAATGTAGTTATATTCCGTATGGTTAACATTCAGTTATATTCCGTATGGTCTAAATGTAGTTATATTCTGTATGGTCGTAATTGAGTTATATTCCGTATGGTCTAAATTTAGTTGTATTCCGTATGGTTTAAATTTAGTTATATTCCGTATGATCTAAATTTAGTTGCATTCCGTATGGCCTACATTTAGTTATATTCCGTATGGTCTACATTTAGTTATATTCCGTATGGTCTAAATTATGTTATATTCCATATGGTCTAACTTTATTTATATTCTGTATGGTCTAAATTTAGTTATTTTCCGTATGGTCTAAATTAAGTTATATTCCGTATGGTCTAAATTTAGTTATATTACGTAAAGTCTAAATTTAGTTATATTCTGTATGGTCTAAATTTAGTTATTTTCCGTATGGTCTATATTTAGTTATATTCCGTATGGTCTAAATGTAGTTATATTCAGTATGGTCTAAATTAAGTTATATTCCGTATGGTCTATATTTAGTTATATTCAGTATGGTCTAAATTTAGTTATATTCCGTATGGTCTAAATTTAGTTATATTCCGTATGGTCTAAATTTAGTTATATTCCGTATGGTCTAAATTTAGGGGTATTCTGTATAGTCTAAATTTAGTTATATTCCGTATGGTCTAAATCTAGTTATATTGCGTATGGTCTAAATTTAGTTATGTTCCGTATGGTCTACATTTAGTTATATTCTGTATGGTCTAAATTTAGTTATATTCCGTATGGTCTAAATTTAGTTATATTGCGTATGGTCTAAATTTAGTTATATTACGTATGGTCTAAATTTAGTTATATTCTGTATAGTCTAAATTTAGTTATTTTCCGTATGGTCTAAATTTAGTTATATTCCGTATGGTCTAAATTTAGTTATATTCTGTATAGTCTTAATTTTGTTATATTCTGTATGGTCTAAATTAAGTTATATTCCGTATGGTCTAAATTTAGTTATTTTCCGTATGGTCTAAATTTAGTTATTTTCCGTATGGTCTAAATTTAGTTATATTCTGTATGGCCTAAATTTTGTTATATTCTGTATGGTCTAAATTATGTTATATTCCGTATGGTCTAAATTTAGTTTTATTCCGTATGGTCTAAATTAAGTTATATTCTGTATGGTCTAAATTTAGTTATATTCCGTATGGTATAAATTTTGTTATATTCTGTGTGGTCTAACTTTAGTTATTTTCCGTATGGTCAAAATTTAGTTATATTCTGTGCAATCTAAATTTAGTTATATTCTGTATGGTTTAAATTTAGTTATATTCCGTATGGTCAAAATTTAGCTATATTCTCTATGGTCTAAATTTAGTTATTTTCCGTATGGTCTAAATTTAGTTGTATTCCGTATGGTCTAAATTTAGTTATATTCCGTATGGTTTGAATTTAGTTATATTCCGTATGGTCTAAATTTAGTTATATTGCGAATGGTCTAAATTTAGTTATATTCCGTACGGTTTAAATTTAGTTGTATTCCATATGGTATAAATTTAGTTATATTCCGTATGGTCTAAATTTAGTTATATTCCGTATGGTCTAAATTTAGTTATATTCCGTATGGTCTAAATTTAGTTATATTCTGTGTGGTCTAAATTACGTTATATTCTGTATGGTTTAACTTTAGTTGTATTCCGTGTGGTCTAAATTTAGTTATATTCCGTATGGTCTAAATGTAGTTATATTCCGTATGGTTTACATTTAGTTATATTCCGTATGGTCTAAATTTAGTTATATTCTTTATGGTCTAAATTTAGTTATATTCCGTAGGAATTAAATTTAGTTGTATTCCGTATGTTTTACATTTAGTTATATTCCGTATGGTCTTAATTTAGTTGCATTCCGTATGGCCTAAATTTAGTTATATTCCGTATGGTCTAAATTTAGTTATATTCCGTATGGTCTAAATTTAGTTAAATTCTGTATGGTCTAAATTTAGTTATATTCCGTATGGTCTAAATTTAGTTATATTCCGTACGGTCTAAATTTAGTTATATTTCGTATGGTCTGAATTTAGTTATATTACGTATGGTCTACATTTAGTTATATTCTGTATGGTCTAAATTTAGTTATGTTTCGTATGGTCTAAATGTAGTTATATTCCGTATGGTCTACATTTAGTTATATTCCGTATGGTCTAAATTTAGTTATATTCCGTATGGTCTAAATTTAGTTATATTCCGTATGGTCTAAATTTAGTTATATTCTGTATGGTCTTAATTAAGTTATATTCCGTATGGTCTAAATTAAGTTATATTCCGTATGGTCTAAATTTAGTTATATTTTGTATGGTCTAAATTTAGTTATATTCCGTATGGTCTAAATTCAGTTATATTCTGTATGGTCTAAATTTCGTTATATTCTGTATAGTAAAAATTTAGTTATATTCCGTATGGTCTAAATGTAGTTATATAATCTGTATAATCTAAATGTAGTTATATTCTGTATGGTTTAAATTTAGTTATATTCCGTACGGTCTAAATTTAGTTATATTCTGTATGGTCTTAATTAAGTTATATTCTATATTGTTTAAATTTAGTTATATTCCGTAGTGTCTAAATTTAGTTATATTTCGTATGGTCTAAATTTAGTTATATTCCGTATGGTTTAAATTTAGTTATATTCCGTATGGTCTAAATTTAGTTATATTCCGTATGGTCTAAATTTAGTTATATTCCGTATGGTCTAAATTTAGTTATTTTCCGTATGGTCGGTATTTAGTTATATTCTGTAGGGTCTAAATTTAGTTATATTCTGTATGGTTTAAATTTAGTTATATTCCGTACGGTCTAAATTTAGTTATATTCTATATGGTCTACATTTAGTTATATTCTATATTGTTTAACTTTAGTTATATTCCGTAGTGTCTAAATTTAGTTATATTTCGTATGGTCTAAATTGAGTTATATTCCGTATAGTTTAAATTTAGTTATATTCCGTATGGTCTAAATTTAGTTATATTCCGTATGGTCTAAATTTAGTTATATTCCGTATGGTCTAAATTTAGTTATTTTCCGTATGGTCAAAATTTAGTTATATTCTGTAGGGTCTAAATTTAGTTATATTCTGTTTGGTCAAAATTACGTTATATTCTGTATAGTTTAACTTTAGTTATATTCCGTATGGTTCAAATTTAGTTATATTCCGTACGGTCTAAATTTAGTTATTCCGTATTGTTTACATTTAGTTATATTCCGTATGGTCTAAGTTTAGTTATATTCTGTATGGTATAAATTTAGTTATATTCCGTATGGTATAAATTTAGTTATATTCCGTATGGTCTAAATTTAGTTATATTCCATATGGTCTAAATTAAGTTATATTCCGTATGGTCAAATTAATATATATTCCGTATGGTCTAAATTTAGTTATATTCCGTATGGCCTTAATTTAGTTATGTTCCGTATGGTCTAAATTTAGTTATATTCTGTGTGGTCTAAATTAAGATATATTCCGTATGGTCTAAATTTAGTTATATTGCGTATGGTCTAAATTTAGTTATATTACTTATGGTCTAAATTTAGTTATATTCCGTATGGTCTGAATTTAGTTATAATGTGTATGGTCTAAATTTAGTTATTTTCCGTATGGTATTAATTTAGTTGTATTCTGTATGGTCTAAATTTAGTTATATTCGGTATGGTCTAAATTTAGTTATATTCCGAATGGTCAAAATTTAGTTATATTGCGTATGGTCTAAATTTAGTTATATTCCGTATGGTCTAAATTTAGGTCTATTGCGTATGGTCTAAAGTTAGTCATAATGTGTATGGTCTAAATTTAGTTATTTTCCGTATGGCCTTAATTTAGTTATATTCTGTATGGTCTAAATTAAGTTATATTCCGTATGGTCTAAATTTAGTTATTTTCCGTATGGTCTAAATTTAGTTATTTTCCGTATGGTCTAAATTTAGTTATATTCTGTATGGCCTAAATTTTGTTATATTCTGTATGGTCTAAATTATGTTATATTCCGTATGGTCTAAATTTAGTTGTATTCCGTATGGTCTAAATTAAGTTATATTCTGTATGGTCTAAATTTAGTTATATTCCGTATGGTCTAAATTTAGTTATATTCTGTGTGGTCTAACTTTAGTTATTTTCCGTATGGTCAAAATTTAGTTATATTCTGTGCAATCTAAATTTAGTTATATTCTGTATGGTTTAAATTTAGTTATATTCCGTATGGTCAAAATTTAGCTATATTCTGTATGGTCTAAATTTAGTTATTTTCCGTATGGTCTAAATTTAGTTGTATTCCGTATGGTCTAAATTTAGTTATATTCCGTATGGTTTGAATTTAGTTATATTCCGTATGGTCTAAATTTAGTTATATTGCGAATGGTCTAAATTTAGTTATATTCCGTACGGTTTAAATTTAGTTGTATTCCGTATGGTATAAATTTAGTTATATTCCGTATGGTCTAAATTTAGTTATATTCCGTATGGTCTAAATTTAGTTATATTCCGTATGGTCTAAATTTAGTTATATTCCGTATGGTCTAAATTTAGTTATTTTCCGTATGGTCTTAATTTAGTTATATTCTGTATGGTCTAAATTTAGTTATATTCTGTGTGGTCTAAATTACGTTATATTCTGTATGGTTTAACTTTAGTTGTATTCCGTGTGGTCTAAATTTAGTTATATTCCGTATGGTCTAAATGTAGTTATATTCCGTATGGTTTACATTTAGTTATATTCCGTATGGTCTAAATTTAGGTATATTCTTTATGGTCTAAATTTAGTTATATTCCGTAGGAATTAAATTTAGTTGTATTCCGTATGTTTTACATTTAGTTATATTCCGTATGGTCTTAATTTAGTTGCATTCCGTATGGCCTAAATTTAGTTATATTCCGTATGGTCTAAATTTAGTTATATTCCGTATGGTCTAAATTTAGTTAAATTCTGTATGGTCTAAATTTAGTTATATTCCGTATGGTCTAAATTTAGTTATATTCCGTACGGTCTAAATTTAGTTATATTTCGTATGGTCTGAATTTAGTTATATTACGTATGGTCTACATTTAGTTATATTCTGTATGGTCTAAATTTAGTTATGTTTCGTATGGTCTAAATGTAGTTATATTCCGTATGGTCTACATTTAGTTATATTCCGTATGGTCTAAATTTAGTTATATTCCGTATGGTCTAAATTTAGTTATATTCCGTATGGTCTAAATTTAGTTATATTCTGTATGGTCTTAATTAAGTTATATTCCGTATGGTCTAAATTAAGTTATATTCCGTATGGTCTAAATTTAGTTATATTTTGTATGGTCTAAATTTAGTTATATTCCGTATGATCTAAATTTAGTTGCATTCCGTATGGCCTACATTTAGTTATATTCCGTATGGTCTAAATTTAGTTATATTCCGTATGGTCTAAATTTAGTTATATTCCGTATGGTCTAACTTTATTTATATTCTGTATGGTCTAAATTTAGTAATTTTCCGTATGGTCTAAATTAAGTTATATTCCGTATGGTCTAAATTTAGTTATATTACGTAAAGTCTAAATTTAGTTATATTCTGTATGGTCTAAATTTAGTTATTTTCCGTATGGTCTAAATTTAGTTATATTCCGTATGGTCTAAATGTAGTTATATTCAGTATGGTCTAAATTAAGTTATATTCCGTATGGTCTACATTTAGTTATATTCAGTATGGTCTAAATTTAGTTATATTCCGTATGGTCTAAATTTAGTTATATTCCGTATGGTCTAAATTTAGTTATATTCCGTATGGTCTAAATTTAGGGGTATTCTGTATAGTCTAAATTTAGTTATATTCCGTATGGTCTAAATCTAGTTATATTGCGTATGGTCTAAATTTAGTTATGTTCCGTATGGTCTACATTTAGTTATATTCTGTATGGTCTAAATTTAGTTATATTCCGTATGGTCTAAATTTAGTTATATTGCGTATGGTCTAAATTTAGTTATATTACGTATGGTCTAAATTTAGTTATATTCTGTATAGTCTAAATTTAGTTATTTTCCGTATGGTCTAAATTTAGTTATATTCCGTATGGTCTAAATTTAGTTATATTCTGTATAGTCTTAATTTTGTTATATTCTGTATGGTCTAAATTAAGTTATATTCCGTATGGTCTAAATTTAGTTATTTTCCGTATGGTCTAAATTTAGTTATTTTCCGTATGGTCTAAATTTAGTTATATTCTGTATGGCCTAACTTTTGTTATATTCTGTATGGTCTAAATTATGTTATATTCCGTATGGTCTAAATTTAGTTTTATTCCGTATGGTCTAAATTAAGTTATATTCTGTATGGTCTAAATTTAGTTATATTCCGTATGGTATAAATTTTGTTATATTCTGTGTGGTCTAACTTTAGTTATTTTCCGTATGGTCAAAATTAAGTTATATTCTGTGCAATCTAAATTTAGTTATATTCTGTATGGTTTAAATTTAGTTATATTCCGTATGGTCAAAATTTAGCTATATTCTCTATGGTCTAAATTTAGTTATTTTCCGTATGGTCTAAATTTAGTTGTATTCCGTATGGTCTAAATTTAGTTATATTCCGTATGGTTTGAATTTAGTTATATTCCGTATGGTCTAAATTTAGTTATATTGCGAATGGTCTAAATTTAGTTATATTCCGTACGGTTTAAATTTAGTTGTATTCCATATGGTATAAATTTAGTTATATTCCGTATGGTCTAAATTAAGTTATATTCCGTATGGTCTAAATTTAGTTATATTCCGTATGGTCTAAATTTAGTTATATTCTGTGTGGTCTAAATTACGTTATATTCTGTATGGTTTAACTTTAGTTGTATTCCGTGTGGTCTAAATTTAGTTATATTCCGTATGGTCTAAATGTAGTTATATTCCGTATGGTTTACATTTAGTTATATTCCGTATGGTCTAAATTTAGTTATATTCTTTATGGTCTAAATTTAGTTATATTCCGTAGGAATTAAATTTAGTTGTATTCCGTATGTTTTACATTTAGTTATATTCCGTATGGTCTTAATTTAGTTGCATTCCGTATGGCCTAAATTTAGTTATATTCCGTATGGTCTAAATTTAGTTATATTCCGTATGGTCTAAATTTAGTTAAATTCTGTATGGTCTAAATTTAGTTATATTCCGTATGGTCTAAATTTAGTTATATTCCGTACGGTCTAAATTTAGTTATATTTCGTATGGTCTGAATTTAGTTATATTACGTATGGTCTACATTTAGTTATATTCTGTATGGTCTAAATTTAGTTATGTTTCGTATGGTCTAAATGTAGTTATATTCCGTATGGTCTACATTTAGTTATATTCCGTATGGTCTAAATTTAGTTATATTCCGTATGGTCTAAATTTAGTTATATTCCGTATGGTCTAAATTTAGTTATATTCTGTATGGTCTTAATTAAGTTATATTCCGTATGGTCTAAATTAAGTTATATTCCGTATGGTCTAAATTTAGTTATATTTTGTATGGTCTAAATTTAGTTATATTCCGTATGGTCTAAATTCAGTTATATTCTGTATGGTCTAAATTTCGTTATATTCTGTATAGTTAAAATTTAGTTATATTCCGTATGGTCTAAATGTAGTTATATAATCTGTATAATCTAAATGTAGTTATATTCTGTATGGTTTAAATTTAGTTATATTCCGTACGGTCTAAATTTAGTTATATTCTATATGGTCTACATTTAGTTATATTCTATATTGTTTAACTTTAGTTATATTCCGTAGTGTCTAAATTTAGTTATATTTCGTATGGTCTAAATTTAGTTATATTCCGTATGGTTTAAATTTAGTTATATTCCGTATGGTCTAAATTTAGTTATATTCCGTATGGTCTAAATTTAGTTTAAATCTCGTATGGTCTAAATTTAGTTATTTTCCGTATGGTCGGTATTTAGTTATATTCTGTAGGGTCTAAATTTAGTTATATTCTGTTTGGTCAAAATTACGTTATATTCTGTATAGTTTAACTTTAGTTATATTCCGTATGGTTCAAATTTAGTTATATTCCGTACGGTCTAAATTTAGTTATTCCGTATTGTTTACATTTAGTTATATTCCGTATGGTCTAAGTTTAGTTATATTCTGTATGGTATAAATTTAGTTATATTCCGTATGGTATAAATTTAGTTATATTCCGTATGGTCTAAATTTAGTTATATTCCATATGGTCTAAATTAAGTTATATTCCGTATGGTCAAATTAATATATATTCCGTATGGTCTAAATTTAGTTATATTCCGTATGGCCTTAATTTAGTTATGTTCCGTATGGTCTAAATTTAGTTATATTCTGTGTGGTCTAAATTAAGATATATTCCGTATGGTTAAAATTTAGTTATATTGCGTATGGTCTAAATTTAGTTATATTACCTATGGTCTAAATTTAGTTATATTCCGTATGGTCTGAATTTAGTTATAATGTGTATGGTCTAAATTTAGTTATTTTCCGTATGGTATTAATTTAGTTGTATTCTGTATGGTCTAAATTTAGTTATATTCGGTATGGTCTAAATTTAGTTATATTCCGAATGGTCAAAATTTAGTTATATTGCGTATGGTCTAAATTTAGTTATATTCCGTATGGTCTTAATTTAGGTCTATTGCGTATGGTCTAAAGTTAGTCATAATGTGTATGGTCTAAATTTAGTTATTTTCCGTATGGCCTTAATTTAGTTATATTCTGTATGGTCTAAATTAAGTTATATTCCGTATGGTCTAAATTTAGTTATTTTCCGTATGGTCTAAATTTAGTTATTTTCCGTATGGTCTAAATTTAGTTATATTCTGTATGGCCTAAATTTTGTTATATTCTGTATGGTCTAAATTATGTTATATTCCGTATGGTCTAAATTTAGTTGTATTCCGTATGGTCTAAATTAAGTTATATTCTGTATGGTCTAAATTTAGTTATATTCCGTATGGTCTAAATTTAGTTATATTCTGTGTTGTCTAACTTTAGTTATTTTCCGTATGGTCAAAATTTAGTTATATTCTGTGCAATCTAAATTTAGTTATATTCTGTATGGTTTAAATTTAGTTATATTCCGTATGGTCAAAATTTAGCTATATTCTGTATTGTCAAAATTTAGTTATTTTCCGTATGGTCTAAATTTAGTTGTATTCCGTATGGTCTAAATTTAGTTATATTCCGTATGGTTTGAATTTAGTTATATTCCGTATGGTCTAAATTTAGTTATATTGCGAATGGTCTAAATTTAGTTATATTCCGTACGGTTTAAATTTAGTTGTATTCCGTATGGTATAAATTTAGTTATATTCCGTATGGTCTAAATTTAGTTATATTCCGTATGGTCTAAATTTAGTTATATTCCGTATGGTCTAAATTTAGTTATTTTTCGTATGGTCTTCATTTAGTTATATTCTGTATGGTCTAAATTTAGTTATATTCTGTGTGGTCTAAATTACGTTATATTCTGTATGGTTTAACTTTAGTTGTATTCCGTGTGGTCTAAATTTAGTTATATTCCGTATGGTCTAAATGTAGTTATATTCCGTATGGTTTACATTTAGTTATATTCCGTATGGTCTAAATTTAGTTATATTCTTTATGGTCTAAATTTAGTTATATTCCGTAGGAATTAAATTTAGTTGTATTCCGTATGTTTTACATTTAGTTATATTCCGTATGGTCTTAATTTAGTTGCATTCCGTATGGCCTAAATTTAGTTATATTCCGTATGGTCTAAATTTAGTTATATTCCGTATGCTCTAAATTTAGTTAAATTCTGTATGGTCTAAATTTAGTTATATTCCGTATGGTCTAAATTTAGTTATATTCCGTACGGTCTAAATTTAGTTATATTTCGTATGGTCTGAATTTAGTTATATTACGTATGGTCTACATTTAGTTATATTCTGTATGGTCTAAATTTAGTTATGTTTCGTATGGTCTAAATGTAGTTATATTCCGTATGGTCTACATTTAGTTATATTCCGTATGGTCTAAATTTAGTTATATTCCGTATGGTCTAAATTTAGTTATATTCCGTATGGTCTAAATTTAGTTATATTCTGTATGGTCTTAATTAAGTTATATTCCGTATGGTCTAAATTAAGTTATATTCCGTATGGTCTAAATTTAGTTATATTTTGTATGGTCTAAATTTAGTTATATTCCGTATGGTCTAAATTCAGTTATATTCTGTATGGTCTAAATTTCGTTATATTCTGTATGGTTAAAATTTAGTTATATTCCGTATGGTCTAAATGTAGTTATATAATCTGTATAATCTAAATGTAGTTATATTCTGTATGGTTTAAATTTAGTTATATTCCGTACGGTCTAAATTTAATTATATTCTGTATGGTCTGAATTTAGTTATAATGTGTATGGTCTAAATTTAGTTATTTTCCGTATGGTATTAATTTAGTTGTATTCTGTATGGTCTAAATTTAGTTATATTCGGTATGGTCTAAATTTAGTTATATTCCGAATGGTCA
The DNA here is from genome assembly GCF_053919585.1 of Euprymna scolopes. NCBI lineage: Eukaryota > Metazoa > Mollusca > Cephalopoda > Sepiida > Sepiolidae > Euprymna > Euprymna scolopes. The sequence goes on along the minus strand of NC_136505.1, from coordinate 77,559,857 downwards.
AAATTTAGTTATATTGCGTATGGTCTAAATTTAGTTATATTCCGTATGGTCTAAATTTAGGTCTATTGCGTATGGTCTAAAGTTAGTCATAATGTGTATGGTCTAAATTTAGTTATTTTCCGTATGGCCTTAATTTAGTTATATTCTGTATGGTCTAAATTAAGTTATATTCTGTAGTGTCTATATTTAGGTGTATGCCGTATGGTCTAAATTTAGTAATATTGCGTATAGTCTAAATTTAGTTATATTACGTATGGTCTAAATTTAGTTATATTCCGTATGGTCTAAATTTAGTTATTTTCCGTCTGGTCTAAATTTAGTTATATTCCGTATGGTCTAAAATTAGTTATGTTCTGTATAGTCTAAATTTAGTTATTTTCCGTATGGTCTAAATTTAGTTATATTCCGTATGGTCTAAATTTGTTATATTCTGTATAGTCTTAATTTTGTTATATTCTGTATGGTCTAAATTAAGTTATATTCCGTATGGTCTAAATTGGGTTATTTTCCGAATGGTCTAAATTTAGTTATTTTCCGTATGGTCTAAATTTAGTTATATTCTGTATGGTCTAAATTTTGTTATATTCTGTATGGTCTAAATAATGTTATATTCCGTATGGTCTAAATTTAGTTGTATTCCGTATGGTCTAAAATAAGTTATATTCTGTATGGTCTAAATTTAGTTATATTCCGTATAGTCTAAATTTAGTTATATTCTGTGTGGTCTAAATTTAGTTATTTTCCGTATGGTCAAAATTTAGTTATATTCTGTACAATCTAAATTTAGTTATATTCTGTATGGTTTAAATTTAGTTATATTCCGTATGGTCAAAATTTAGCTATATTCTGTCTGGTCTAAATTTAGTTATATTCCGTATGGTTTGAATTTAGTTATATTCCGTATGGTCTAAATTTAGTTATATTCCGTACGGTTTAATTTTAGTTATATTCCGTATGGTCTTAATTTAGTTATATTCCGTATGGTCTAAATTTAGTTATATTCAGTATGGTCTAAATTTAGTTATATTCTGTATGGTCTAAATTAAGTTATATTCCGTATGGTCTAAATTTAGTTGTATTCCGTATGGTATAAATTTAGTTATATTCCGTATGGTCTAAATTTAGTTATATTCCGTATGGTCTAAATTTAGTTATTTTCCGCATGGTCTAAATTCAGTTATATTCTGTATGGTCTAAATTTTGTTATATTCTGTATGGTTAAAATTTAGTTATATTCCGTATGGTCTAAATGTAGTTATATAATCTGTATAATCTAAATGTAGTTATATTCTGTATGGTTTAAATTTAGTTATATTCCGTACGGTCTAAATTTAGTTATATTCTGTATGGTCTTAATTAAGTTATATTCTATATTGTTTAACTTTAGTTATATTCCGTAGTGTCTAAATTTAGTTATATTTCGTATGGTCTAAATTTAGTTATATTCCGTATGGTTTAAATTTAGTTATATTCCGTATGGTCTAAATTTAGTGATATTCCGAATGGTCTAAATTTAGTTATATTCCGTATGGTCTAAATTTAGTTATTTTCCGTATGGTCGGTATTTAGTTATATTCTGTAGGGTCTAAATTTAGTTATATTCTGTTTGGTCTAAATTACGTTGTATTCTGTATAGTTTAACTTTAGTTATATTCCGTATGGTTAAAATTTAGTTATATTCCGTACGGTCTAAATTTAGTTATTCCGTATTTATTACATATAGTTATATTCCGTATGGTCTAAGTTTAGTTATATTCTGTATGGTCTAAAATTAAGTTATATTCCGTATGGTCTAAATTTAGTTGTATTCCGTATGGTCTAAATTTAGTTATATTCCGTATGGTATAAATTTAGTTATATTCCGTATGGTATAAATTTAGTTATATTCCGTATGGTCTAAATTTAGTTATATTCCATATGGTCTAAATTCAGTAATATTCCGTATGGTCAAATTAAGATATATTCCGTATGGTCTAAAATTAGTTATATTCCGTATGGCCTAAATTTAGTTATATTTCGTATGGTCTGAATTTAGTTATATTACGTATGGTCTACATTTAGTTATATTCTGTATGGTCTAAATTTTGTTATGTTCCGTATGGTCTAAATGTAGTTATATTCCGTATGGTCTAAATTTAGTTATATTACGTATGGTCTAAATTTAGTTATATTCCGTATGGTCTAAATTTAGTTATATTCCGTATGGTCTAAATTTAGTTATATTCTGTATGGTCTTAAAAAAGTTATACTCCGTATGGTCTAAATTAAGTTATATTCCGTATGGTCTAAATTTAGTTGTATTCTGTATGGTCTAAATTTAGTTATATTCCGCATGGTCTAAATTCAGTTATATTCTGTATGGTCTAAATTTTGTTATATTCTGTATATTTAAAATTTAGTTATATTCCGTATGGTCTAAATGTAGTTATATAATCTGTATAATCTAAATGTAGTTATATTCTGTATGGTTTAAATTTAGTTATATTCCGTACGGTCTAAATTTAGTTATATTCTGTATGGTCTAAATTTAGTTATATTCTATATTGTTTACTTTAGTTATATTCCGTAGTGTCTAAATTTAGTTATATTTCGTATGGTCTAAATTTAGTTATATTCCGTATGGTTTAAATTTAGTTATATTCCGTATGGTCTAAATTTAGTGATATTCCGTATGGTCTAAATTTAGTTATATTCCGTATGGTCTAAATTTTGTTATTTTCCGTATGGTCAGTATTTAGTTATATTCTGTAGGGTCTAAATTTAGTTATATTCTGTTTTGTCTAAATTACGTTGTATTCTGTATAGTTTAACTTTAGTTATATTCCGTATGGTTAAAATTTAGTTATATTCCGTACGGTCTAAATTTAGTTATTCCGTATTTATTACATATAGTTATATTCCGTATGGTCTAAGTTTAGTTATATTCTGTATGGTCTAAATTTAGTTATATTCCGTATGGTCTAAATTTAGTTGTATTCCGTATGGTCTAAATTTAGTTATATTCCGTATGGTATAAATTTAGTTATATTCCGTATGGTATAAATTTAGTTATATTCCGTATGGTCAAAATTTAGTTATATTCCATATGGTCTAAATTCAGTTATATTTCGTATGGTCAAATTAAGATATATTCCGTATGGTCTAAAATTAGTTATATTCCGTATGGCCTAAATTTAGTTATGTTCCGTATGGTCTAAATTTAGTTATATTCCGTATGGTCTAAATAAAGATATATTCAGTATGGTCTAAATTTAGTTATATTGCGTATGGTCTAAATTTAGTTATATTACCTATGGTCTAAATTTTGTTATATTCCGTATGGTCTGAATTTAGTTATAATGTGTATGGTCTAAATTTAGTTATTTTCCGTATGGTATTAATTTAGTTGTATTCTGTATGGTCTAAATTTAGTTATATTCGGTATGGTCTAAATTTAGTTATATTCCGAATGGTCAAAATTTTGTTATATTGCGTATGGTCTAAATTTAGTTATATTCCGTATGGTCTAAATGTAGGTCTATTGCGTATGGTCTAAAGTTAGTCATAATGTGTATGGTCTAAATTTAGTTATTTTCCGTATGGCCTTAATTTAGTTATATTCTGTATGGTCTAAATTTAGTTATATTCTGTATGGTCTAAATTTAGTTATATTCTGTGGTGTCTAAATTTAGGTGTATGCCGTATGGTCTAAATTTAGTTGTATTGCGTATAGTCTAAATTTAGTTATATTACGTATGGTCTAAATTTAGTTATATTCCGTATGGTCTAAATTTAGTGATTTTCCGTATGGTCTAAATTTAGTTATATTCCGTATGGTCTAAATTTAGTTATATTCTGTATAGTCTAAATTTAGTTATTTTCCGTATGGTCTAAATTTAGTTATTTTCCGTATGGTCTAAATTTTGTTATATTCTGTATAGTCTTAATTTTGTTATATTCTGTATGGTCTAAATTAAGTTGTATTCCGTATGGTCTAAATTGGGTTATTTTCTTAATGGTCTAAATTTAGTTATTTTCCGTATGGTCTAAATTTAGTTATATTCTGTATGGTCTAAATTTTGTTATATTCTGTATGGTCTAAATTATGTTATATTCCGTATGGTCTAAATTTAGTTGTATTCCGTATGGTCTAAAATAAGTTATATTCTGTATGGTCTAAATTTAGTTATATTCCGAATAGTCTAAATTTAGTTATATTCTGTGTGGTCTAAATTTAGTTATTTTCCGTATGGTCAAAATTTAGTTATATTCTGTACAATCTAAATTCAGTTATATTCTGTATGGTTTAAATTTAGTTATATTCCGTATGGTCAAAATTTAGCTATATTCTGTATGGTCTAAATTAAGTTATAATCCGTATTGTCTAAATTTAGTTGTATTCCGTATGGTCTAAATTTAGTTATATTCCGTATGGTTTCAATTTAGTTATATTCCGTATGGTCTAAATTTAGTTATATTCCGTACGGTTTAAATTTAGTTATATTCCGTATGGTTTAATTTAGTTATATTCCGTATGGTCTGAATTTAGTTATATTCCGTATGGTCTAAATTTAGTTATATTCTGTATGGTCTAAATTAAGTTATATTCCGTATGGTCTAAATTTAGTTGTATTCCGTATGGTATAAATTTAGTTATATTCCGTATGGTCTTAATTTAGTTATATTCCGTATGGTCTAAATTTAGTTATATTCCGTATGGTCTAAGTTTAGTTATTTTCCGCATGGTCTAAATTCAGTTATATTCTGTATGGTCTAAATTTTGTTATATTCTGTATGGTTAAAATTTAGTTATATTCCGTATGGTCTAAATGTAGTTATATAATCTGTATAATCTAAATGTAGTTATATTCTGTATGGTTTAAATTTAGTTATATTCCGTACGGTCTAAATTTAGTTATATTCTGTATGGTCTAAATTTAGTTATATTCTATATTGTTTAACTTTAGTTATATTCCGTAGTGTCTAAATTTAGTTATATTTCGTATGGTCTAAATTTAGTTATATTCCGTATGGTTTAAATTTAGTTATATTCCGTATGGTCTAAATTTAGTGATATTCCGTATGGTCTAAATTTAGTTATATTCCGTATGGTCTAAATTTAGTTATTTTCCGTATGGTCGGTATTTAGTTATATTCTGTAGGGTCTAAATTTAGTTATATTCTGTTTGGTCTAAATTACGTTATATTCTGTATAGTTTAACTTTAGTTATATTCCGTATGGTTCAAATTTAGTTATATTCCGTACGGTCTAAATTTAGTTATTCCGTATTGTTTACATTTAGTTATATTCCGTATGGTCTAAGTTTAGTTATATTCTGTATGGTATAAATTTAGTTATATTCCGTATGGTATAAATTTAGTTATATTCCGTATGGTCTAAATTTAGTTATATTCCATATGGTCTAAATTAAGTTATATTCCGTATGGTCAAATTAATATATATTCCGTATGGTCTAAATTTAGTTATATTCCGTATGGCCTTAATTTAGTTATGTTCCGTATGGTCTAAATTTAGTTATATTCTGTGTGGTCTAAATTAAGATATATTCCGTATGGTCTAAATTTAGTTATATTGCGTATGGTCTAAATTTAGTTATATTACCTATGGTCTAAATTTAGTTATATTCCGTATGGTCTGAATTTAGTTATAATGTGTATGGTCTAAATTTAGTTATTTTCCGTATGGTATTAATTTAGTTGTATTCTGTATGGTCTAAATTTAGTTATATTCGGTATGGTCTAAATTTAGTTATATTCCGAATGGTCAAAATTTAGTTATATTGCGTATGGTCTAAATTTAGTTATATTCCGTATGGTCTAAATTTAGGTCTATTGCGTATGGTCTAAAGTTAGTCATAATGTGTATGGTCTAAATTTAGTTATTTTCCGTATGGCCTTAATTTAGTTATATTCTGTATGGTCTAAATTAAGTTATATTCCGTATGGTCTAAATTTAGTTATTTTCCGTATGGTCTAAATTTAGTTATTTTCCGTATGGTCTAAATTTAGTTATATTCTGTATGGCCTAAATTTTGTTATATTATGTATGGTCTAAATTATGTTATATTCCGTATGGTCTAAATTTAGTTGTATTCCGTATGGTCTAAATTAAGTTATATTCTGTATGGTCTAAATTTAGTTATATTCCGTATGGTCTAAATTTAGTTATATTCTGTGTTGTCTAACTTTAGTTATTTTCCGTATGGTCAAAATTTAGTTATATTCTGTGCAATCTAAATTTAGTTATATTCTGTATGGTTTAAATTTAGTTATATTCCGTATGGTCAAAATTTAGCTATATTCTGTATTGTCTAAATTTAGTTATTTTCCGTATGGTCTAAATTTAGTTGTATTCCGTATGGTCTAAATTTAGTTATATTCCGTATGGTTTGAATTTAGTTATATTCCGTATGGTCTAAATTTAGTTATATTGCGAATGGTCTAAATTTAGTTATATTCCGTACGGTTTAAATTTAGTTGTATTCCGTATGGTATAAATTTAGTTATATTCCGTATGGTCTAAATTTAGTTATATTCCGTATGGTCTAAATTTAGTTATATTCCGTATGGTCTAAATTTAGTTATTTTCCGTATGGTCTTCATTTAGTTATATTCTGTATGGTCTAAATTTAGTTATATTCTGTGTGGTCTAAATTACGTTATATTCTGTATGGTTTAACTTTAGTTGTATTCCGTGTGGTCTAAATTTAGTTATATTCCGTATGGTCTAAATGTAGTTATATTCCGTATGGTTTACATTTAGTTATATTCCGTATGGTCTAAATTTAGTTATATTCTTTATGGTCTAAATTTAGTTATATTCCGTAGGAATTAAATTTAGTTGTATTCCGTATGTTTTACATTTAGTTATATTCCGTATGGTCTTAATTTAGTTGCATTCCGTATGGCCTAAATTTAGTTATATTCCGTATGGTCTAAATTTAGTTATATTCCGTATGCTCTAAATTTAGTTAAATTCTGTATGGTCTAAATTTAGTTATATTCCGTATGGTCTAAATTTAGTTATATTCCGTACGGTCTAAATTTAGTTATATTTCGTATGGTCTGAATTTAGTTATATTACGTATGGTCTACATTTAGTTATATTCTGTATGGTCTAAATTTAGTTATGTTTCGTATGGTCTAAATGTAGTTATATTCCGTATGGTCTACATTTAGTTATATTCCGTATGGTCTAAATTTAGTTATATTCCGTATGGTCTAAATTTAGTTATATTCCGTATGGTCTAAATTTAGTTATATTCTGTATGGTCTTAATTAAGTTATATTCCGTATGGTCTAAATTAAGTTATATTCCGTATGGTCTAAATTTAGTTATATTTTGTATGGTCTAAATTTAGTTATATTCCGTATGGTCTAAATTCAGTTATATTCTGTATGGTCTAAATTTCGTTATATTCTGTATGGTTAAAATTTAGTTATATTCCCTATGGTCTAAATGTAGTTATATAATCTGTATAATCTAAATGTAGTTATATTCTGTATGGTTTAAATTTAGTTATATTCCGTACGGTCTAAATTTACTTATATTCTGTATGGTCTGAATTTAGTTATAATGTGTATGGTCTAAATTTAGTTATTTTCCGTATGGTATTAATTTAGTTGTATTCTGTATGGTCTAAATTTAGTTATATTCGGTATGGTCTAAATTTAGTTATATTCCGAATGGTCAAAATTTAGTTATATTGCGTATGGTCTAAATTTAGTTATATTCCGTATGGTCTAAATTTAGGTCTATTGCGTATGGTCTAAAGTTAGTCATAATGTGTATGGTCTAAATTTAGTTATTTTCCGTATGGCCTTAATTTAGTTATATTCTGTATGGTCTAAATTAAGTTATATTCTGTATGGTCTCAATTTAGTTATATTCTGTAGTGTCTAAATTTAGGTGTATGCCGTATGGTCTAAATTTAGTAATATTGCGTATAGTCTAAATTTAGTTATATTACGTATGGTCTAAATTTAGTTATATTCCGTATGGTCTAAATTTAGTTATTTTCCGTATGGTCTAAATTTAGTTATATTCCGTATGGTCTAAATTTAGTTATATTCTGTATAGTCTAAATTTAGTTATTTTCCGTATGGTCTAAATTTAGTTATATTCCGTATGGTCTAAATTTTGTTATATTCTGTATAGTCTTAATTTTGTTATATTCTGTATGGTCTAAATTAAGTTATATTCCGTATGGTCTAAATTGGGTTATTTTCCGAATGGTCTAAATTTAGTTATTTTCCGTATGGTCTAAATTTAGTTATATTCTGTATGGTCTAAATTTTGTTATATTCTGTATGGTCTAAATAATGTTATATTCCGTATGGTCTAAATTTAGTTTTAATCCGTATGGTCTAAAATAAGTTATATTCTGTATGGTCTAAATTTAGTTATATTCCGTATAGTCTAAATTTAGTTATATTCTGTGTGGTCTAAATTTAGTTATTTTCCGTATGGTCAAAATTTAGTTATATTCTGTACAATCTAAATTTAGTTATATTCTGTATGGTTTAAATTTAGTTATATTCCGTATGGTCAAAATTTAGCTATATTCTGTATGGTCTAAATTTAGTTATATTCCGTATGGTTTGAATTTAGTTATATTCCGTATGGTCTAAATTTAGTTATATTCCGTACGGTTTAATTTTAGTTATATTCCGTATGGTCTTAATTTAGTTATATTCCGTATGGTCTAAATTTAGTTATATTCAGTATGGTCTAAATTTAGTTATATTCTGTATGGTCTAAATTAAGTTATATTCCGTATGGTCTAAATTTAGTTGTATTCCGTATGGTATAAATTTAGTTATATTCCGTATGGTCTAAATTTAGTTATATTCCGTATGGTCTAAATTTAGTTATTTTCCGCATGGTCTAAATTCAGTTATATTCTGTATGGTCTAAATTTTGTTTATATTCTGTATGGTTAAAATTTAGTTATATTCCGTATGGTCTAAATGTAGTTATATAATCTGTATAATCTAAATGTAGTTATATTCTGTATGGTTTAAATTTAGTTATATTCCGTACGGTCTAAATTTAGTTATATTCTGTATGGTCTTAATTAAGTTATATTCTATATTGTTTAACTTTAGTTATATTCCGTAGTGTCTAAATTTAGTTATATTTCGTATGGTCTAAATTTAGTTATATTCCGTATGGTTTAAATTTAGTTATATTCCGTATGGTCTAAATTTAGTAATATTCCGAATGGTCTAAATTTAGTTATATTCCGTATGGTCTAAATTTAGTTATTTTCCGTATGGTCGGTATTTAGTTATATTCTGTAGGGTCTAAATTTAGTTATATTCTGTTTGGTCTAAATTACGTTGTATTCTGTATAGTTTAACTTTAGTTATATTCCGTATGGTTAAAATTTAGTTATATTCCGTACGGTCTAAATTTAGTTATTCCGTATTTATTACATATAGTTATATTCCGTATGGTCTAAGTTTAGTTATATTCTGTATGGTCTAAAATTAAGTTATATTCCGTATGGTCTAAATTTAGTTGTATTCCGTATGGTCTAAATTTAGTTATATTCCGTATGGTATAAATTTAGTTATATTCCGTATGGTATAAATTTAGTTATATTCCGTATGGTCTAAATTTAGTTATATTCCATATGGTCTAAATTCAGTTATATTCCGTATGGTCAAATTAAGATATATTCCGTATGGTCTAAAATTAGTTATATTCCGTATGGCCTAAATTTAGTTATATTTCGTATGGTCTGAATTTAGTTATATTACGTATGCTCTACATTTAGTTATATTCTGTATGGTCTAAATTTTGTTATGTTCCGTATGGTCTAAATGTAGTTATATTCCGTATGGTCTAAATTTAGTTATATTACGTATGGTCTAAATTTAGTTATATTCCGTATGGTCTAAATTTAGTTATATTCCGTATGGTCTAAATTTAGTTATATTCTGTATGGTCTTAATAAAGTTATACTCCGTATGGTCTAAATTAAGTTATATTCCGTATGGTCTAAATTTAGTTATATTCTGTATGGTCTAAATTTAGTTATATTCCGCATGGTCTAAATTCAGTTATATTCTGTATGGTCTAAATTTTGTTATATTCTGTATATTTAAAATTTAGTTATATTCCGTATGGTCTAAATGTAGTTATATAATCTGTATAATCTAAATGTAGTTATATTCTGTATGGTTTAAATTTAGTTATATTCCGTACGGTCTAAATTTAGTTATATTCTGTATGGTCTAAATTTAGTTATATTCTATATTGTTTACTTTAGTTATATTCCGTAGTGTCTAAATTTAGTTATATTTCGTATGGTCTAAATTTAGTTATATTCCGTATGGTTTAAATTTAGTTATATTCCGTATGGTCTAAATTTAGTGATATTCCGTATGGTCTAAATTTAGTTATATTCCGTATGGTCTAAATTTTGTTATTTTCCGTATGGTCGGTATTTAGTTATATTCTGTAGGGTCTAAATTTAGTTATATTCTGTTTTGTCTAAATTACGTTGTATTCTGTATAGTTTAACTTTAGTTATATTCCGTATGGTTAAAATTTAGTTATATTCCGTACGGTCTAAATTTAGTTATTCCGTATTTATTACATATAGTTATATTCCGTATGGTCTAAGTTTAGTTATATTCTGTATGGTCTAAATTTAGTTATATTCCGTATGGTCTAAATTTAGTTGTATTCCGTATGGTCTAAATTTAGTTATATTCCGTATGGTATAAATTTAGTTATATTCCGTATGGTATAAATTTAGTTATATTCCGTATGGTCAAAATTTAGTTATATTCCATATGGTCTAAATTCAGTTATATTTCGTATGGTCAAATTAAGATATATTCCGTATGGTCTAAAATTAGTTATATTCCGTATGGCCTAAATTTAGTTATGTTCCGTATGGTCTAAATTTAGTTATATTCCGTATGGTCTAAATAAAGATATATTCAGTATGGTCTAAATTTAGTTATATTGCGTATGGTCTAAATTTAGTTATATAACCTATGGTCTAAATTTTGTTATATTCCGTATGGTCTGAATTTAGTTATAATGTGTATGGTCTAAATTTAGTTATTTTCCGTATGGTATTAATTTAGTTGTATTCTGTATGGTCTAAATTTAGTTATATTCGGTATGGTCTAAATTTAGTTATATTCCGAATGGTCAAAATTTTGTTATATTGCGTATGGTCTAAATTTAGTTATATTCCGTATGGTCTAAATGTAGGTCTATTGCGTATGGTCTAAAGTTAGTCATAATGTGTATGGTCTAAATTTAGTTATTTTCCGTATGGCCTTAATTTAGTTATATTCTGTATGGTCTAAATTTAGTTATATTCTGTATGGTCTAAATTTAGTTATATTCTGTGGTGTCTAAATTTAGGTGTATGCCGTATGGTCTAAATTTAGTTGTATTGCGTATAGTCAAAATTTAGTTATATTACGTATGGTCTAAATTTAGTTATATTCCGTATGGTCTAAATTTAGTTATTTTCCGTATGGTCTAAATTTAGTTATATTCCGTATGGTCTAAATTTAGTTATATTCTGTATAGTCTAAATTTAGTTATTTTCCGTATGGTCTGAATTTAGTTATTTTCCGTATGGTCTAAATTTTGTTATATTCTGTATAGTCTTAATTTTGTTATATTCTGTATGGTCTAAATTAAGTTATATTCCGTATGGTCTAAATTGGGTTATTTTCTTAATGGTCTAAATTTAGTTATTTTCCGTATGGTCTAAATTTAGTTATATTCTGTATGGTCTAAATTTTGTTATATTCTGTATGGTCTAAATTATGTTATATTCCGTATGGTCTAAATTTAGTTGTATTCCGTATGGTCTAAAATAAGTTATATTCTGTATGGTCTAAATTTAGTTATATTCCGAATAGTCTAAATTTAGTTATATTCTGTGTGGTCTAAATTTAGTTATTTTCCGTATGGTCAAAATTTAGTTATATTCTGTACAATCTAAATTCAGTTATATTCTGTATGGTTTAAATTTAGTTATATTCCGTATGGTCAAAATTTAGCTATATTCTGTATGGTCTAAATTTAGTTATAATCCGTATGGTCTAAATTTAGTTGTATTCCGTATGGTCTAAATTTAGTTATATTCCGTATGGTTTGAATTTAGTTATATTCCGTATGGTCTAAATTTAGTTATATTCCGTACGGTTTAAATTTAGTTATATTCCGTATGGTCTTAATTTAGTTATATTCCGTATGGTCTGAATTTAGTTATATTCCGTATGGTCTAAATTTAGTTATATTCTGTATGGTCTAAATTAAGTTATATTCCGTATGGTCTAAATTTAGTTGTATTCCGTATGGTATAAATTTAGTTATATTCCGTATGGTCTTAATTTAGTTATATTCCGTATGGTCTAAATTTAGTTATATTCCGTATGGTCTAAGTTTAGTTATTTTCCGCATGGTCTAAATTCAGTTATATTCTGTATGGTCTAAATTTTGTTATATTCTGTATGGTTAAAATTTAGTTATATTCCGTATGGTCTAAATGTAGTTATATAATCTGTATAATCTAAATGTAGTTATATTCTGTATGGTTTAAATTTAGTTATATTCCGTACGGTCTAAATTTAGTTATATTCTGTATGGTCTAAATTTAGTTATATTCTATATTGTTTAACTTTAGTTATATTCCGTAGTGTCTAAATTTAGTTATATTTCGTATGGTCTAAATTTAGTTATATTCCGTATGGTTTAAATTTAGTTATATTCCGTATGGTCTAAATTTAGTGATATTCCGTATGGTCTAAATTTAGTTATATTCCGTATGGTCTAAATTTAGTTATTTTCCGTATGGTTGGTATTTAGTTATATTCTGTAGGGTCTAAATTTAGTTATATTCTGTTTGGTCTAAATTACGTTGTATTCTGTATAGTTTAACTTTAGTTATATTCCGTATGGTTAAAATTTAGTTATATTCCGTACGGTCTAAATTTAGTTATTCCGTATTTATTACATATAGTTATATTCCGTATGGTCTAAGTTTAGTTATATTCTGTATGGTCTAAATTTAGTTATATTCCGTATGGTCTAAATTTAGTTATATTCTGTATGTATTAAATTTAGTTATATTCTGTATGTATTAAATTTAGTTGTACTCCGTATGGTCTGAATTTAGCTATATTCTGTATGGTCTACATTTAGTTATAATCCGTATGGTGTAAATTTAGTTATATTCCGTATGGTCTAAATTTAGTTATATTCCGTATGGTCTAAATTTAGTTATATTCCGTATGGTCTAAATTTAGTTATATTCCGTATGGTCTAAATTTAGTTATATTCCGTATGGTCTAAATTTAGTTATATTCTGTATGGTCTAAATTTAGTTATATTCCGTATTGTCTAAATTTAGTTGTATTCCGTATGGTCTAAATTTAGTTATATTCCGTATGGTCTAAATTTAGTTATATTCCGTATGGTCTAAATTTAGTTATTTTCCGTATGGTCTTAATTTAGTTATATTCTGTATGGTCTAAATTTAGTTATATTCTGTATGGTCAAAATTACGTTATATTCTGTATGGTCTAACTTTAGTTGTATTCCGTATGGTCTAAATTTAGTTATATTCCGTATGGTCTAAATGTAGTTATATTCCGTATGGTTTACATTTAGTTATATTCCGTATGGTCTAAATTTAGTTATATTCTTTATGGTCTAAATTTAGTTATATTCCGTGTGGTCTAAATTTAGTTGTATTCCGTATGGTTTAAATTTAGTTGTATTCCGTATGGTCTAAATTTAGTTGCATTCCGTATGGCCTAAATTTAGTTATATTCCGTAGTGTCTAAATTTAAATATATTCCGTATGGTCTAAATTTAGTTATATTCTGTATCGTCTAAATTTAGTTTTTTCCGTATGGTCTAAATTTAGTTATATTCTGTATGGTCTAAATTAGTTATATTCAGTATGGTCTGAATTTAGTTATATTACGTATGGTCTAAATTTAGTTATATTCTGTATGGTCTAAATTTAGTTATATTCTGTATTGTTTAACGTTAGTTATATTCCGTAGTGTCTAAATTTAGTTATATTCCGTATGGTCTTAATTTAGTTATATTCCGTATGGTTTAAATTTAGTTATATTCCGTATGGTCTAAATAAGAATTATATTCCGTATGGTCTAAATTTAGTTATATTCCGTATGGTCTAAATTTAGTTATTTTCTGTATGGTCTTAATTTAGTGATATTCTGTATGGTCTAAATTTAGTTATTTTCCGTATGGTCTAAATTACGTTATATTCTGTATGGTTTAACTTTAGTTATATTTCGTATGGTCTAAATTTAGTTATATTCCGTACGGTCTAAATTTAGTTATATTCCGTATTGTTTACATTTAGTTATATTCCGTATGGTCTAAATTTACTTATATTCTGTATGGTCTGAATTTAGTTATATTCCGTATGGTCTAAATGTAGTTTTATTCCGTATGGTCTAAATTAAGTTATATTCCATATGGTATAAATTTAGTTATATTCCGTATGGTCAAATTAAGATATATTCCGTATAGTCTAAATTTAGTTATATTCCGTATGGCCTAAATTTAGTTATGTTCCGTATGGTCTAAATTTGGTCATATTCCGTATGATCTAAATTAAGATAGATTCCGTATGGTATCAATTTAGTTATATTGCGTATGGTCTAAATTTAGTTATATTACGTATGGTCCAAATTTAGTTATATTCCGTATGGTCTAAATTTAGTTATATTCCGTATGGTCTAAATTTTGTTATATTCTGTATGGTACAAATTTAGTTATATTCCGTATGGTCTAAATTTAGTTATATTCCGTATGATCTAAATTTAGTTATATTCCGTATGGTCTAAATTAAGTTATATTCCGTATGGTCTAAATTTAGTTATATTACGTATGGTCTAAATTTAGTTATTTTCCGTACGGTCTAAATTTAGTTATAGTCTGTATAATCCAAATTTAGTTATATTCTGTATGGTGTAAATTTAGTTATATTGCGTATGGTCTTAATTTAGTTATATTCTGTATGGTCTAAATTTAGTTATATTCTGTATGGTTAAAATTTAGTTATATTCTGTATGGTTAAAATTTAGTTATATTCCGTATGGTCTAAATGTAGTTATATAATCTGTAAAATCTAAATTTAGTTATAATCTGTATTGTTTAAATTAATTATACTCCGTATGGTCTAAATGTAGTTATATTCTGTATGGTTTAACTTTATTTATATTCTGTATGGTTTAACTTTAGTTATATTCCGTATGGTCTAAATTAAGTTATATTCCGCATGGTCTAAATTTAGTTGTATTCCGTATGGTCTAAATTTAATTATATTCCGTATGGTTTAAATTTAGTTATATTCCGTATGGTCTAAATTTAGTTATAATCCCTATGGTCTAAATGTAGTTATATTCCGTACGGTCTAAATATAGTTATTTTCCGTATGGTCTGAATTTAGTTATATTCTGTATGGTCTAAATTTAGTTATATTCTTTTTGGTCTAAATTACATTATATTCTGTATGGTTTAACTTTAGTTATATTCCGTATGGTCTAAATTTAGTTATATTCCGTACGGTCTAAATTTAGTTATTCCGTATTGTTTACATTTAGTTATATTCCGTATGGTCTAAATTTAGTTATATTCTGTATAGTCTAAATTTAGGTATATTCCGTATGGTCTATATTTAGTTGTATTCCGTATGGTCTAAATTTAGTTATATTCCGTATGGTGTAAATTTAATTATTTTCCGTATGGTCTAAATTTAGTTATATTCCGTATGGTCTACATTTAGTTATTTTCCGTATGGTCTAAATTTAATTATATTCCGTATGGTCTAAATTTAGTTATATTCCGTATGGTCAAATTAAGATATATTCCGTATGGTCTAAATTTAGTTATATTCCGTATGGCCTTAATTTAGTTATGTTCCGTATGGTCTAAATTAAGATATATTCCGTATGGTCTGAATTTTGTTATATTCCGTATGGTCTAAATTTAGTTATATTCCGTATGGTCTACATTTAGTTATATTCCGTATGGTCTAAATTTAGTTATATTCCGTATGGTCTAAATTTAGTTATGTTCTGTATGGTCTAAATTAAGTTATATTCCGTATGGTCTAAATTTAGTTATATTGCGTCTGGTCTAAAGTTAGTTATATTCCGTATGGTCTAAATTTAGTTATATTCTGTATGGTCTAAATTTAGTTATATTCCGTATGGTCTAAGTAAGTTATATTCCGTATGGTCTAAATTTAGTTATATTCCGTATGGTCTAAATTTAGTTATGTTCTGTATGGTCTAAATTTAGTTATATTCCGTATGGTCTAAATTTACTTATATTCTGTATGGTCTAAATTTAGTTATATTCCGTATGGTCTAAATTTAGTTATATTCTGTATGGTCTTAATTTAGTTATTTTCCGTATGGTCTAAATTATGTTATATTCTGTATAATCTAAATTTAGTTATATTCTGTATTGTTTGAATTTAGTTATATTCCGTATGGTCTAAATTTAGTTATATTCTGTATGGTCTAAATTTAGTTATAATCCGTATGATCTAAATTTAGTTATAATCCGTATGGTCTAAATTTAGTTGTATTCCGTATGGTCTTAATTTAGTTATATTCTGTATGGTCTTAATTTAGTTATATTCTCTATGGTTTAACTTTAGTTGTATTCCGTATGGTCTAAATTTAGTTATATTCCGTATGGTCTAAATGTAGTTGTATTCCGTATGGTCTAATTTTAGTTATATTCCGTATAGTCTAAATTTAGTTTTTTTCTTTATGGTCTTAATTTAGTTATATTCCGTATGGTCTAAATTTAGTTGTATTCCGTATGGTTTAAATTTAGTTATATTCCGTATGGTCTAAATTTAGTTATATTCCGTATGGCCTAAATTTAGTTATATTCCGTATGGTCTAAATTTAGTTATATTCTGTATGGTCTAAATTAAGTTATATTTCGTATGGTCTAAATTTAGTTATATTCCGTATGGTCTAAATTTAGTTATATTCTGTATAGTCTAAATTAAGTTATATTCCGTATGGTCTAAATTTAGTTATATTCTGTATGGTCTAAATTTAGTTATATTCTGTATGGTCTAAATTAAGTTTTATTCCGTATGGTCTACATGTAGTTATACAATCTGTATAATCTAAATTTAGTTATATTCTGCATGGTTTAAATTTAGTTGTATTCCGTATGGTCTAAATTTAGTTATATTCTGTATGGTCTTAATTTAGTTATATTCTGTTTGGTCTAAATTACGTTATATTCTGTATGGTTTAACTTTAGTTATATTCCATATGGTCTAAATTTAGTTATATTCCGTAGTGTCTTAATTTAGTTATATTCCGTATGGTCTAAATTTTGTTATATTCCGTATGGTCTCAATTTAGTTATATTCCGTATAGTCTTAATAAAGATATATTCCTTATGGTCTAAATTTAGTTATATTCCGTATCGCCTAAATGTAGTTATGTTCCGTATGGTCTAAATTGAGTTTTATTCCGTATGGTCTAAATTAAGATATATTCCGTATGGTCTAAATTTAGTTATATTGCGTATGGTCTCAATTAAGTTTTATTACTATTGTCTGAATTTAGTTATATTGCGTATAGTCTAAATTTAGTTATAATGTGTATGGTCTAAAGTTAGTTGTTTTCCGTATGGTCCTTATTTAGTTATATTCTGTATGGTCTAAATTTAGTTGTATTCTGTATGGTCTAAATTTAGTTATACTCTGTATGGTCTAAATTTGGGTATATTCCGTATGGTCTTAATTTAGTTATATTGCGTAAGGTCTAAATTTAGTTATATTACGTATGGTCTAAATTTAGTTATATTCTGTATTGTCTAAATTTAGTTTTTTCCGTATGGTCTAAATTTAGTTATATACCGCATGGTCTAAATTTAGTTATATTCTGTATGGTCTACATTTAGTTATATTCTGTATGGTCTAAAGTTTGTTATGTTCTGTATGGTCTAAATTTAGTTATATTCCGTATGGTCTAAATTTAGTTATATTCCGTATGGTCTGAATTTAGTTGTATTCCATATGGTCTAAAATTAGTTATATCCCGTATTGTCTAAATTTAGTTATATTCTGTATGGTCTAAATTTAGTTATATTCCGTATGGTCTAAATTTAGTTATATTCCGTATGATCTAAATTTTGTTATATTTTGTATGGTCTAAATTTAGTTATATTCCGTATGGTCTAAATTTAGTTATATTCCGTATGATCTAAATTTAGTTATATTCCGTATGGTCTAACTTTACTAATATTCTGTATGGTCTAAATTTAGTTATTTTCCGTACGGTCTAAATTTAGTCATAATCTGTATAATCTAAATTTAGTTATATTCCGTATGGTCTAAATTTAGTTATATTCTGTATGGTCTAAATTTAGTTATGTTCTGTATGGTTAAAATTTAGTTATATTCCGTATGGTTTAACTTAAGTTATATTTCGTATGGTCTAAATTTAGTTATATTCCGCATGGTCTAAATTTAGTTGTATTCCGTATGGTCCAAATTTAATTATATTCCGTATGGTTTAAATTTAGTATTATTCCGTATGGTCTAAATTTAGTTATATTCCGTACGGTCTAAATTTAGTTATTCCGTATTGTTTACATTTAGTTGTATTCCGTATGGTCTAAATTTAGTTATATTCCGTATGGTTTAACTTTAGTTATATTCCGTATGGTCTAAATGTAGTTATATTCCGTATGGTCTAAATTTTGTTATATTCTGTATGGTCTAAATTTAGTTATATTCTGTATGGTCTAAATGTAGTTATATTCCGTATGGTTTACATTTAGTTATATTCCGTATGGTCTAAATTTAGTTATATTCTGTATGGTCTAAATTGAGTTATATTCCGTATGGTCTAAATTTAGTTGTATTCCGTATGGTTTAAATTTAGTTATATTCCGTATGGTCTAAATTTAGTTGCATTCCGTATGGCCTAAATTTAGTTATACTCTGTATGGTCTAAATATAGTTATTTTCCATATGGTCTAAATTTAGTTATATTCCGTATGGTCTAAATTTAGTTATATTACGTATGGTCTAAATTTAGTTATATTCTGTATGGTCTGAATTTAGTTATTTTCCGTATTGTCTAAATGTAGTTATATTCCGTATGGTCTAAATTTAGTTATATTCCGTATGGTCTAAATTTAGTTATATAACGTATGGTCTAAATTTAGTTATATTGCGTATGGTCTAAATTTAGTTATACTCCGTATAGTCTGAATTTAGTTATATTTCGTATGGTCTAAATTTAGTTACATTCAGTATGGTCTAAATTTAGTTATATTCCGTATGGTCTAAACAAAGTTATATTTCGTATGGTCTAAATTTAGTTATATTCTGTATGGTCTTAATTAAGTTATATTCCGTACGGTCTAAATTAAGTTATATTCTGTATGGTCTAAATGTAGTAATATTCTGTATGGTCTAAATATAGGTATATTGCGTATGGTCTAAATTTAGTTATAGGCTGTATGGTCTAACTTAAGTTATATTCCGTATGGTCTAAATAAGGTTATTTTCCGTATGGTCTAAATTAAGTTATTTTCCTTATGGTCTAAATTTAGTTATATTCTGTATGGTCTAAATTTTGTTATATTCTGTATGGTCTAAATTAAGTTATATTCCGTATGGTCTAAATTTAGTTATATTCTGTATGGTCTAAATTTAGTTATATTCCGTATGGTCTAAATTTAGTTATATTGCGTATGGTCTAAATTTAGTTATATTACGTATGGTCTAAATTTAGTTATATTCTGTATGGTCTAAATTTAGTTATTTTCCGTATGGTCTAACTTTAGTTATATTCCGTATGGTCTAAATTAAGTTATATTCTGTATGGTCTAAATTTAGTTATATTCCGTATGGTCTAAATTTTGTTATATTCTGTGTGGTCCAAATTTAGTTATTTCCCGTATGGTCTAAATTTAGTTATATTCTGTATAATCTAAATTTAGTTGTATTCCGTATGGCCTAAATTTAGTTATATTCCGTATGGTCTAAATTTAGTGATATTCTGTATGGTCTAAATTGAGTTATATTCCGTATGGTCTAAATTTAGTTGTATTCCGTATGGTCTTAATTTAGTTATATTCCGTATGGTCTAAATTTAGTTATATTCCGTATGGTCTAAATTTAGTTATATTCCGTATGGTCTAAATTAAGTTATATTTTGTATGGTCTAAATTTAGTTATATTCCGTATGGTCTAAATTTTGTTATATTCTGTATGGTCTAAATTTAGTTATTTTCCGTATGGTCTAAATTTAGTAATTTTCCGTATGGTCTAAATATAGTTATATTCTGTATAGTCTAAATTTTGTTATATTCTGTATGGTTAAAATTAAGTTATATTCCGT
The DNA here is from genome assembly GCF_053919585.1 of Euprymna scolopes. Lineage (NCBI taxonomy): Eukaryota > Metazoa > Mollusca > Cephalopoda > Sepiida > Sepiolidae > Euprymna > Euprymna scolopes. The sequence continues at coordinate 77,539,439 of NC_136505.1, read as the reverse complement.
ATGGTCTAAATTTAGTAATTTTCCGTATGGTCTAAATTTAGTTATTTTCCGTATGGTTTAAATGTTGTTGTATTCCGTATGGTCTAAATTTAGTTATATTCCGTATGGTCTAAATGTAGTTATATTCCGTATGGTCTAAATGTAGTTATATTCCGTATGGTTAACATTTAGTTATATTCCGTATGGTCTAAATGTAGTTATATTCTGTATGGTCTAAATTGAGTTATATTCCGTATGGTCTAAATTTAGTTGTATTCCGTATGGTTTAAATTTAGTTATATTCTGTATGGTCTAAATTTAGTTGCATTCCGTATGGCCTAAATTTAGTTATATTCCGTATGGTCTAAATTTAGTTATATTCCGTATAGTCTAAATTTAGTTATATTCCGTATGGTCTAACTTTATTTATATTCTGTATGGTCTAAATTTAGTTATTTTCCATATGGTCTAAATTAAGTTATATTCCGTATGGTCTAAATTTAGTTATATTCCGTATTGTCTAAATTTAGTTATATTATGTAAAGTCTAAATTTAGTTATATTCTGTATGGTCTAAATTTTGTTATTTTCCGTATGGTCTAAATTTAGTTATATTCCGTATGGTCTAAATTTAGTTATATTCAGTATGGTCTAAATTAAGTTATATTCCGTATGGTCTAAATTTAGTTATATTCAGTATGGTCTAAATTTAGTTATATTCCGTATGGTCTAAATTTAGTTATATTCCGTATGGTCTAAATTTAGTTATATTCCGTATGGTCTAAATTTAGGGGTATTCTGTATAGTCTAAATTAAGTTATATTCCGTATGGTCTAAATTTAGTTATATTGCGTATGGTCTAAATTTAGTTATGTTCCGTATGGTCTACATTTAGTTATATTCTGAATGGTCTAAATTTAGTTGTATTCCGTATGGTCTAAATTTAGTTATATTGCGTATGGTCTAAATTTAGTTATATTTCGTATGGTCTAAATTTAGTTATATTCTGTATAGTCTAAATTTAGTTATTTTCCGTATGGTCTAAATTTAGTGATATTCCGTATGGTCTAAATTTAGTTATATTCTGTATAGTCTTAATTTTGTTATATTCGGTATAGTCAAAATTATATTCGGTATGGTCTAAATTTAGTTATATTCCGTATGGTCTAAATTTAGTTATATTGCGTATGGTCTAAATTTAGTTATATTCCGTATGGTCTAAATTTAGTTATATTGCGTATAGTCTAAAGTTTGTTATAATGTGTATGGTCTAAATTTAGTTATTTTCCGTATGGTCTTAATTTAGTTATATTCTGTATGGTCGAAATTTAGTTATATTCTGTAGTGTCTAAATTTAGTTATGTTCCGTATGGTCTAAATTTAGTTATATTGCGTATGGTCTCAATTTAGTTATATTACGTATGGTCTAAATTTAGTTTTATTCCGTATGGTCTACATTTAGTTATTTTCTGTATGGTCTAAATTTAGTTATATTCCGTATGGTCTACATTTAGTTATATTCCGTATGTACTAAATTTAGTTATATTCCGTATGGTCTAAATTTAGTTATATTCCGTATGGTCTAAATTTAGTTATATTCTGTATGGTCTAAATTTTGTTATATTCTGTATGGTCCTTATTAAGTAATATTCCGTATGGTATAAATTTAGTTATATTTCGTATGGTCTAAATTTAATTATATTCTGTAGTGTCTACATTTAGTTATATTCTGTATGGTCTAAATTTAGTTTTTTTCCGTATGGTCTAAATTTAGTTATGTTCTGTATAATCTAAATTGAGTTATATTCCGTATTGTCTTAATTTAGTTATATTCCGTATGGTCTAAATTTAGTTATATTCCGTATTGTTTTAATTTAGTTATATTACGTATTGTTTTAATTTAGTTATATTCTGTATGGTCTAAATTTAGTTATTTTCTGTATAGTTTAAATTAAGTTATATTCTGTATAATCTAAATTTAGTTATATTCTGTATGGTTTAAATTTAGTAATATTCCGTATGGTCTAAATGTAGTTATATTCCGTATGGTCTAAATTTAGTTATATTCCGTATGGTTTAAATTTAGTTATATTCCGTATTGTCTAAATTACGTTATATTCCGTATGGTCTAAATGTGGTTATAGTCCGTATGGTCTACATTTAGTTATACTCTGTATGGTCTAAATGTAGTTATATTCTATATGGTCTAAATTTAGTTATATTCCGTATGGTCTAAATTTAGTTATATTCCGTATGGTCTAAATTTAGTTATATTCTGTATTGTCTAAATTTAGTTATTTTCCGTATAGTCTAAATTTAGTTATATTCCGTATGGTCTAAATTCAGTTATATTTCGTATGGTCTAAATTTAGTTTTATTCTGTATGGTCTAAATTTAGTTATATTCCGTATGGTCTAAATTTAGTTGTATTCTGTATGGTCTAAATTTAGTTATATTGCGTATGGTCTTAATTTAGTTATATTCTGTATGGTCTAAATTAAGTTATATTCCGTATGGTCTAAATTTAGTTATTTTCCGTATGGTCTAAATTTAGTTATATTCAGTATGGTCTAAATTTAGTTATATTCTGTATGGTCTAAATTTAGTTATATTGCGTATGGTCTAAATTTAGTTTTATTCTGTATGGTCTAAATTTAGTTATATTCCGTATGGTCTAAATTTAGTTATATTCTGTATGGTCTAAATTTAGTTATATTCTGTATGGTCTAAATTTAGTTATATTCCGTATGGTCTAAATTTAGTTATATTGCGTATGGTCTAAATTTAGTTGTATTACGTATGGTCTAAATTTAGTTATATTCTGTATGGTCTAACTTTAGTTATTTTCCGTATAGTCTGAATTTAGTTATATTCTGTATAGTCTAAATTTTGTTATATTCTGTATGGTCTAAATTAAGTTATATTCCGTATGGTCTAAATTTAGTTATTTTCCGTATGGTCTAAATTTAGTTTTATTCTGTATGGTCTAAATTTAGTTATATTCCGTATGGTCTAAATGTAGTTTTATTCTGTATGGTCTAAATTTAGTTATATTCCGTATGGTGTAAATTTAATTATATGCCGTATGGTCTAAATTTAGTTATATTCACTATGGTCTAAATTTAGTTATATTCCGTATGGTCTAAATTAAGATATATTCCATATGGGCGTAATTTAGTTATATTCCGTATGGTCTACATTTAGTTATATTCCGTATGGTCTAAATTTAGTTTTATTCCGTATGGTCTAAATTTAGTGATATTCCGTATGGTCTAAATTTAGTTATATTCCGTATGGTCTAAATTTAGTTATATTCTGTATGGTTTAAATTTTGTTATATTCCGTATGGTCTAAATTTAGTTATATTCTGTATGGTCTAAATTTAGTTATATTCTGTATGGTTAAAATTTAGTTATATTCCGTATGGTCTAAATGTAGTTATATAATGTGTATAATCTGAATTTAGTTATAATCTGTATTGTTTAAATTAATTATATTCCGTATGGTCTAAATTTTGTTATATTCCGTATGGTCTAAATTTAGTTGTATTCCGTATAGTCTAAATTTAGTGTTATTCCGTATGGTCTAAATTTAGTTATATTCTGTATGGTCTAAATTTAGTTATATTCCGTATGGTCTAAATTTAGTTATATTCCGTATGGTCTAAATGTAGTTATATTCCGTATGGTTAACATTTAGTTATATTCCGTATGGTCTAAATGTAGTTATATTCTGTATGGTCTAAATTTAGTTATATTCTGTATAGTCTAAATTTAGGTGTATTCCGTATGGTCTAAATTTAGTTATATTCTGTATGGACTAAATTTAGTTATATTCTGTATGGTTAAAAGTTAGTTATATTCCGTATGGTCTAAATGTAGTTATACAATCTGTATAATCTAAATTTAGTTATATTCTGTATGGTTTAAATTTAGTTGTATTCCGTATGGTCTAAATTTAGTTATATTCTGTATGGTCTAAATTTAGTTATATTCTGTATTTTTTAACTTTAATTATATTCCGTATGGTCTAAATTTAGTTATGTTCCGTATGATCTAAATTTAGTTATTTTCCGGATGGTCTTAATTTAGTTATATTCTGTATGGTCTAAATTTAGTTATATTCTGTATGGTCTAAATTTAGTTATATTCTGTTTGGTCTAAATTACGTTATATTCTGTATGGTTCCACTTTAGTTATATTCCATATGGTCTAAATTTAGTTATATTCCGTAGTGTCTTAATTTAGTTATATTCCGTATGGTCTAAATTTTGTTATATTCCGTATGGTCTAAATTTAGTTATATTAGGTATGGTCTAAATTTAGTTATATTCTGTATGGTCTAAATTTAGTTATTTTCCGTATGGTCGAAATTTAGTTATATTCCGTATGGTGTAATTTAGTTATATTCAGTATGGTCTTAATTTAGTTATATTCCGTATGGTCTAAATTTAGTTATATTCCGTATGGTCTTAATTTAGTTATATTCCGTATGGTCTAAATTTAGTTATATTCCGTATGGTCTAAATTTAGTTATATTCTGTATTGTCTAAATTTAGTTATATTCTGTATAGTCTAAATTTTGTTATATTCTGTATAGTCTAAATTTTGTTATATTCCGTATGGTCTAAATTTAGTTATATTGCGTATGGTCTAAATTTAGTTATATTCTGTATGGTCTAAATTTAGTTATATTGCGTATGGTCTTTATTTAGTTATATTCTGTATGGTCTTAATTTAGTTATATTCCGTATGGTCTAAATTTAGTTATTTTCCGTATGGTCTAAATTTAGTTATATTCTGTATGGTCTAAATTTAGTTATATTCCGTATGGTCTAAATTTAGTTATATTACGTATGGTCTAAATTTAGTTTTATTCTGTATTGTCTAAATTTAGTTATATTCCGTATGGTCTAAATTTAGTTATATTCTGTATGGTCTAAATTTAGTTATATTCCGTATGGTCTAAATTTAGTTATATTGCGTATGGTCTAAATTTAGTTGTATTACGTATGGTCTAAATTTAGTTATATTCTGTATGGTCTAAATTTAGTTATTTTCCGTATGGTCTAAATTTAGTTATATTCTGTATAATCTAAATTTAGTTTTATTCTGTATTGTTTAAATTTAGTTATATTCCGTATGGTCTAAATTTAGTTATATTCTGTATGGTCTAAATTTAGTTATAATCCGTATGGTTAAAATTTAGTTATATTGCGTATGGTCTAAATGTAGTTATATAATCTGTATAATCTGAATTTAGTTATAATCTGTATTGTTTAAATTAATTATATTCCGTATGGTCTAAATGTAGTTATATTCTGTATGGTTTAACTTTATTTGTATTCTGTATGGTTTAACTTTAGTTATATTCCGTATGGTCTAAATTTAGTTATATTCCGTATGGTCTAAATTTAGTTGTATTCCGTATGGTCTAAATTTAGTTACATTCCGTATGGTTTAAATTTAGTTATATTCCGTATGGTCTAAATTTAGTTATATTCCGTATGGTCTAAATTTAGTTATATTCCGTACGGTCTAAATTTAGTTATTTTCCGTATGGTCTTAATTTAGTTACATTCTGTATGGTCTAAATTTAGTTATATTCTGTTTGGTCTAAATTACGTTATATTCTGTATGGTTTAACTTTAGTTATATTCCGTATGGTCTAAATTTAGTTATATTCCGTACGGTCTAAATTTAGTTATTCCGTATTGTTTACATGTAGTTATATGCCGTATGGTCTAAATTTAGTTATATTCTGTATGGTCTAAATTTAGTTATATTCCGTATGGTCTAAATTTAGTTATATTTCGTATGGTCTAAATTTAGTTATATTCCGTATGGTTTAAATTTAGTTATGTTCCGTATGGTCTAAATTTAGTTATATTCCGTATGGTCTAAGTTTAGGTGTGTTCCGTATGGTCTAAATTTAGTTATATTCCGTATGGTCTAAATTAAGATATATTTCGTATGGTCTAAATTTAGTTATATTGCGTATGGTCTAAATTTAGTTATATTCCGTATGGTCTAAATTTAGTTATATTTCGTATGGTCTAAAGTTAGTTATAATGTGTATGGTCTAAATTTAGTTATTTTCCGTGTGGTCTTAATTTAGTTATAGTCTGTATGGTCTAAATTTTGTTATATTCTGTATGGTCTAAATTTAGTTATATTCTGTAGTGTCTAAATTTAGTTATATTCCGTATGGTCTAAATTTAGTTATATTGCGTATTGTCTAAATTTAGTTATATTACGTATGGTCTAAATTTAGTTATATTCCGTATGGTCTAAATTTAGCTATTTTCCGTATGGTCTAAATTTAGTTATATTCCGTATGGTCTAAATGGAGTTATATTCTGTATGGTCTAAATTTTGTTATATTCTGTATGGTCCTTATTAAGTTATATTCCGTATGGTCTAAATTTAGTTATATTGCGTATGGTCTAAATTTAGTTATATTCTGTAGTGTCTACATTTACTGATATTCTGTATGGTCTAAATTTAGTTATATTCCGTATGGTCTAAATTTAGTTATTTTCCGTATGGTCTAAATTTAGTTATATTCTGTATAATCTAAATTTAGTTATATTCTGTATGGTTTAAATTTAGTTATATTCCGTATGGTCTAAATTTAGTTATATTCTGTATGCTCTAAATTTAGTTATATACTGTATGGTCTTAATTTAGTTCTATTCCGTATGGTCTAAATTTAGTTATATTCCGTATGGTTAAAATTTAGTTATATTCCGTATGGTCTAAGTGTAGTTATATAATCTGTATAATCTGAATTTAGTTATAATCTGTATTGTTTAAATTAATTATATTCTGTAATGTCTAAATGTAATTATATTCTGTATGGTTTAATTTTATTTATATTCTGTATGGTTTAACTTTAGTTATATTCCGTATGGTCTAAATTTAGTTATATTCCGTATGGTTTAAACTTAGTTATATTCCGTATTGTCTAAATTTAGTTATATTCCGTATGGTCTAAATTTAGTTATGTTCCGTAAGGTATAAATTTAGTTATATTCTGTATGGTCTAAATTAAGATATATTCCGTATGGTCTAAATTTAGTTATATTCCGTATGGTCTAAATTTAGTTATATTCCGTATGGTCTAAATTAAGATATATTCCGTATGGTCTAAATTTAGTTATATTGCGTATGGTCTAAATTTAGTTATATTCCGTATGGTCTAAATTTAGTTATATTGCGTATGGTCTAAAGTTAGTTATAATGTGTATGGTCTAAATTTAGTTATTTTCCGTATGGTCTTAATTTAGTTATATTCTGTATGGTCTAAATTTAGTTATATTCTGTATGGTCTAAATTTAGTTATATTCTGTAGTGTCTAAATTTAGTTATATTCCGTATGGTCTAAATTTAGTTATATTCCGTATGGTCTAAATTTAGTTATATTCCGTATGGTCTAAATTTAGTTATATTCTGTATGGCCTAAATTTTGTTATAGTCTGTATGGTCTTAATTAAGTTATATTCCGTATGGTCTAAATTTAGTTATATTTCGTATGGTCTAAATTTAGTTATATTCTGTAGTGTCTACATTTAGTTTTATTCTGTATGGTCTAAATTTAGTTATATTCCGTATGGTCTAAATTTAGTTATATTCCGTATGGTCTAAATTTAGTTATATTCTTTATAATCTAAATTTAGTTATATTCTGTATGGGTTAAATTTAGTTATATTCCGTATGGTCTAAATTTAGTTATATTCTGTATGGTCTAAATTTAGTTATTTTCCGTATTGTCTAAATTTAGTTATATTCTGTATTGTCTAAATTTTGTTATATTCTGTATGGTCTAAATTTTGTTATATTCTGTATGGTGTAAATTTAGTTATATTCCGTATGGTCTAAATTTAGTTATATTCCGTATGGTCTAAATTTAGTTATATTCCGTATGGTCTAAATTTAGTTATATTCTGTATGGTCTAAATTTTGTTATATTCTGTATGGTCTAAATTAAGTTATGTTCCGTATGGTCTAAATTTAGTTATATTCCGTATGGTCTAAATTTAGTTATATTCCGTATGGTCTAAATTTAGTTATATTCTGTATGGTCTAAATTTAGTTATTTTCCGTATGGTCTAAATTTAGTTATATTCTGTATGGTCTTAATTATGTTTTATTCCGTAAAGTCTGAATTAAGAATGTATACTCCATGAGGTCTAAATGAAAATATAGTCCATAAAGTCTAAATTAAATTATATTTTGTAAGGTCTAAATGAAATTACACTCTGTAAGGTCTAGACAAATTTATGCTCCATAAGGTCTTAATAAGATTATTTTCTATGGGTCTAAATAAAATTATACTCTGTCTGGTCTAAATTAAGTTATATTCTGTAAGATCTAAATGAAATGATATTCAGTAAGGTCTAAATTAATTATATTATGTAAGGTATGAATAAAGTAATATTCCGTAAGGTCTAATTGAATTTATACTTCATAAAGTTTAAATTAATTCATACCCAATAAAATGAAATTGAATTTATACTCCCTAAAGCGAAAATGAATTCATACTCCATGCATAAAAATGAATTCATACTCCATGCATAAAAATGAATTCACACTCCCTAAAGTTAAAATTCATTTATACTCCATATAATAAAAATGTATTTATACTCCATGATGTCAAAATGACTTTATACTCCATGAAGTCAAAAGTAATTTATACTCCATAAAGCCAAAATGAATTGATACAGCACCGAGTTAAAATGAATTTATACTCCATGAAGTCAAAATGAATTTATACTCCCTAGAGTCAAAATAAATTTATACTCCATGAAGTCAAAATGTATTCATACTCCCTAAAGTCAAACCAATTCTTACTCCATGAATCCAAAATAAATTTACACTCCATGAAGTCAAAACGAATTGATTCCACATGAAGTCAAAACGAATTTATACTCCATCAAGTCAAAATGAATTTATACTCCCTAAAGTCAAAATGAATTTATACTCCATACAGTTACAATGATTGTATACTCCATAAAGCTAAAATAAATCTATACTCCATAAGGTCAAAATGTATTTATACTACCTATAGTGAAAATGAATTTATATTCCGTGAAGTCAATATTAATTTATACTCTCTGAAGTCAAAATGAATTAATACACTATATTCCCTAAAGTCAAAATGTATTTATACTCCGTGAAGTCAAAATGATTTTATGCTCTCTGAAGTCAAAATAAATTTATACTCCCTAAAGTAAAAATGAATTCATACTCCATGAATTCAAGATGAATTTATACTCCCTGAAGTAAAAATATATTTATACTCCATAAAGTACAAATGATTTATACTTCATAAATCCATGAAGTCAACATGTATTTATACTCCATGAAGTCAAAATTAACATACTCCATGAAGTCAAAATTAACATATACTCCATGAAGTCAAAATTAACATATACTCCATGAAGTCAAAATTAACATATACTCCATGAAGTCAAAATTAACATATACTCCATGAAGTCAAAATTAACATATACTCCATGAAGTCAAAATTAACATACACTCCATGAAGTCAAAATTAACATATACTCCATGAAGTCAAAATGAATTTATACTCCATGAAGTCAAAATGAATTTATACTCTCTAAAGTCCAAATAAATTAATACATCCTGAAGTCCAAATAAATTTATACTCTCTAAAGTCCAAATAAATTAATACATCCTAAAGACAAAATGAATTTATACTCCATGAAGACAAAATGACTTAATACTCCATGAAGACAAAATGACTTAATACTCCATGAAGACAAAATGACTTAATACTCCATGAAGACAAAATGACTTAACACTCCATGAAGACAAAATGACTTAACACTCCATGAAGACAACATGACTTAATACTCCATCAAGTCACAACGAATTCATACTCCCGGAGGTCAAATTGTATTTATACTCCATAATGTCAACATGAATTCATATTTCATAAAGTCAAAATGAAATTACACTGTTTCAAGTTCAAAAGAATTAATACTCTCTAAAGACAAAATGTATTCATATTACATAATGTCAAAATGAATTTATTCTCTATTAAGTCAAATTAAATTTATACTCAATGAAACCAAAAGTAATTTCTACTCGATTAAGTCAAAATTCATTTATATTCTATGAAGTCAAAATTCATTTATACTCAATAAAATCTAAATGAATTTATAGCCCCAAATTTCAAAATGTATTTATCCTCCCTGAAACAAAAATGAAAACCAACTCCATGAAGTAAAAATGAATTTATACTCGATGAATTCAAAATGAATTTATAGTCCATGAAGTCAAAATGAATTTATACTCCATCAAGTCAAAATGAATTTATACTTCATAATCTCAAAATGTATTTATACTCCATGAAGTCAAAATGAATTTATACTCCATGAAGTCAAAAAGAATTCCTACTACTGGGAGTCAAATTGTATTTATACTCCATAATGTCAAAATGAGGTCATACTTTATACTGTCAAAATGAATTTATACTCCCTCAAGTAAAAATGAATTCATACTCTCTAAAGACAAAATGAATTAACTCTCCCTAAAGTCCAAATGAATTTATATTCCCTAAGTCAAAATGACTTTTTACTCCATGAAGTCAAAATGACTTTATACTACATGAAGTCAAAATTAATTTATATTGCATAAAGTTCAAATGAATTCATACTCCAAAATTTCAATATGAAATTTTACTCCATGAAGTCTAAATGACTTAATACTCCATGAGGTAAAAATGAATTAATAATCCATAAAGTCTAAATGAATTTATACCTCCTAAAGACCAAATGAAATTATACTCCACGAAGTCAAAATGAATTTATACTCCATATAGTAAAAATGTATTTATACTCCATAAAGTAAACACCTATTTATACTTCAAGTCAAAATGAATTTGTACACCATGAAGTGAAAATGTATTTATACTTCATGAAGTAAAAATGAATTTACACTCACTGAAGTAAAAATGAATTTACACGCCATGAAGTAAAAATGAATTTACACACTGTTGTGGTGGCAACCACTTATTTGCATATGCGAATAACATAACACTATAAATGGCAAGCCTAGGTTGGCCTTGGGGTGTCTTACTCAAATGCCACCAGAAGTGACGCCGAAGAGCGTACATGTCTTCCCACCAAGACTCTCTGACTCGACACCGTCATTTGTACATATTGTAAATATACCTTTTCTTTAATACACTTATTATTGCGTTATCTTGTTGTTTGCATTTTCATTGTATTTCCTTACTAATTATTGTTCAACCTTGCAACCACAACAGTTGGCGACGAGATATGAAGCGTCAAATATAACAGTTTGACGAAGAACTATTTAAAAAAAAAAAAAAAAAGTACAACGCAAAGGTTGACCATTTTTTTAAGGAATGCTAAGTCTTGACGAGCAAACGGATTTTACGCTAAAGAGAAGTTTCAACTCAAGTGAAAGAAAAAAAACTCTAACGTGGCAAAAGCGACAATTTACGCCGTTTTTTGGGAATCCGACTTGCAAACGAATGTAAAAGTGAATTTTTGTTTGTCGCTACACGACAAATCTTACTAAAGGACCAACTTGCAAACGAAAAGCGAACTTTGTTCTGTCGCAAAAACGACTGGTTAGACCCGTATTACGAAAAGCAAGGAAGTAACCTACGAAAAAAGTTCACCAGTGGATTCTAATTACTGTTCTCCATAAACAAAACAACAACTAAAGGACTTTTTAATTAATGTTTTGGTTGACGTTGGTACTAAAAGGAAATACCACAGCTAAAACTAAAATTCAAGGAAAGGATTTTTTTTCTTGAAGTTGTCACTGAATAACGGATAATACAGTAAAACGTCACGGAAAAAAAAGGTAATCTCAATTTAAGAGGTATTTTAATTACTAAAATACTAGAGAAAAAAAACTCAAAGAACTAAATGTACTGCATACATTTATTCAATTGTGACTCGATTAAAAAAAAAACCCAAACTTTTATTTTGTGGAAAGAGTTACTTATTAGTAAGTGCCTAAAAACGGAAAATCAAATCCATTTCGTGATTCCAGATAAACCTGTTTTATTTATTTATTTTTTTTTTTGCAGCGTGACTCGCAAAAAGAATATATTATTGCAAGCAGCGATATTATTATTGAAAACAGGAGCTTACAGCAATTTGCTTTTTTGTTGTAACCCAAACCGGTGTATATTGTACATGGTACAATATTTTTGTTTAACTACACACTAAAAAAAAAAAACATGGAAGATTTATCAAAAATGTTCATGCAATTTTTACAAGCACAGGCTGAGCGGGATGAACGCAGACAAGCTACACAAAACGAGTTTTTGCAAACACAAATACAGGCACAGGCTGACCGCGAGGAAAAGAGAGAGGGCAGATTATTGAAATGGCAGCAGGAACAAGGAGAAAAGCAGAAAATGGCACAATTAAAGCAGAAAAAAACTGCAATTGGAACAGGAAGAAAGGCATAAGAAACTACAATTGGAATATGAAGAAAGACAAGAGAAACGTTTTGCTTAAACACTGGAACTACTAAAGAGTAATCGAGAAAATGTCGATAGTGTTAATTTCTCCCATACAAATATTTTTAATAGCATGGACACATTTCATTATGTGCCTGAGGAAGAGAAGAATTTTGAAGCATACTACACAAGATACGAGGATGTTTTTCAACTGGACTGTAAAAATTGGCCAAATAGTCAGAAAATGAGCCTCTTACTCAGAAAATTGGGTAAATCAGAACACAGAACATTCGTAGATTACATATTACCTAAAAAAAACTGCGGAATTAGAGTTCATGGAAGCTGTAAAATTACTAAAAGAATTATTTAATCCAAATATATCTCTTTTTCATAAAAGATGGCTGTGCATGAATCTAAGAAAGATGGACAACCAAGATTATTTGACATACGCATCAGTTGTCAATAAAAACTGCGATAATTTTAAGCTTGCAGAACTAACGGTAGAAGATTTTAAATGTCTAATCTTCGCTCAAGGGTTAGTTTCCACGAAAAATGCAGAAATACGCAGACGAGTGTTGTCTAAGCTGGAATCTGAGCAAGATTTAACCCTCCAGAAACTAGCAGAGGACTGTGAAAGGGCCATTACACTAAAAAAGGATTTAAAAAATATAGAAGAATCCGGAGTGGCATATGTAAGAAAAGTTAGAAAACCATACGCACCAACCAAGAACTTTACAAAGAAAAGCAATGGAACGGGATATTCCAAAGATAATAACCATAAATATAGTACACAATATAACAAGCCTCTTCTTAGATATAACTGTAATAGATGTGCAGAAAAGCATTGGAAATCAGATTGTCCTTATAAGAAAAAATGCTACATTTGTAAGAAGGTGGGACACAAAAGCGATTGCTGCAGATATAAAGATTACACCAGAAAGAGAGTACAGCAAACAAAATCAAATACAAATTTAGACAAAGATCGGCGAAAATACGTAAAAGTGGAAATATTTAAAACATCAATAAAGTTACAACTCGACTCCGGCTCCGATGTTTCTATAATAAACCTGAATACGTGGGAAAAGTTGGGAAAACCGGCCATGATGAAAACTAGTAAAGCAGCCCGGACGGTAACTGGTGGTGGTATAAAATTTGAAGGAGAAGTTGTCCTCCCGATAAAATTGAAAGGGATTTCGAAGAAATTAAAAATATTCGTACTAAAAAATAGTGAAAATCTGTTTGGAATAGATTTAATTGAGAAATTCGGACTATGGGATAAGCCAATCAATACATTCTGTAAAAAATTAGAATGTTCTTCTCCAACAACAGTAAATATAAAAGACGATTTAAAAGAATTATTTCCTGAGGCATTCACGACTAACTTAGGTCGCTGCAATAAATTCAAGGCCTCGTTTGAACTTAAAGAAAACGCCAGCCCAATTTTTAAAAAAAAGCGAAATGTTCCGTTCGCTGGGTTGGAAAAGACTGATAAAGAATTAAATAGATTGGAACAGACGGGAATTCTATCAAAAATAGAACACAGCGAGTGGGCAGCCCCCACCGTATACGTAAAGAAAAAGAATGACGAAGTTAGAGTGTGCGCAGACTTTTCGACCGGGGTCAACTCCCTATTAAAAGATCACCATTACCCCCTACCAAGCCCAGAGGAAATATTCACGAAGTTGAATGGGGGTAATATCTTCTCCAAGATAGACTTGAGCGACGCGTATTTGCAAATACCGGTCGAGGAGAATTGCTCAAAAATACTATGCATCAATACGCATAAGGGATTATACAAATACAACCGATTGCCTTTTGGCATCAAAGTAGCGCCTGCCATCTTTCAGCAAGCGATGGATACCATGCTAAGTGGTATTGAGTGCGCATGTGCATACCTGGACGACATTGTTGTCAGGAGCAAATCCCTAGAACATAAGGAACATTTGAAACAAGTATTTACTCGAATACAAGAATTCGGCTTTAAAGTAAAAGAAAGTAAATGTGACTTTTGTATGAGCGAGATTAAGTATCTTGGACACATAATAAACAAACATGGACGACGTCCAGACCCAGACAGATCTGCGGCAATAAAAAATATGCCAGCACCCGATAATGTAACAACCTTGCAGAGTTTCTTGGGACTCGCAAAGTATTACCAATCTTTTATTGAAGGAATGCATAACTTGCGAGCCCCCTTAAATAATCTGCTTAAAAAGGATACACCATGGAACTGGACGCAAGAATGTCAAACCGCTTTTGACAAAATAAAGAGCGCACTAACATCCGAATTATTCTTAACGCACTTTGACACAAACTTAAAAATAGTCGTCGCTAGTGACGCTAACTCCTACGGCTTAGGAGCATGCATTCAACATATTATGCCGGATGGGTCTAGAAAACTAATAGCGCACGCTTCGAGAACGCTGATACCAGCCGAAAGGGCATATTCACAAATCGAAAAAGAAGCGTTGAGCATAATCTTTGCCGTGACTAAATTTCACCGATATTTATATGGTAGACAATTCATACTTGAAACCGACCATAAACCGTTAGTCACGATCTATGGATCAAAAAAAGGATTGCCGGTATACACCACAAATAGATTGCTGCGCTGGGGTACAATACTCCTTAATTACGATTTCCAGCTACAACATCTAGCATCAAAAAAGATTTGCCATGCGGATGGACTGTCAACACTGATACCACAGAAACACAATCTGGAAGAATCAGTCATTGCAGCAATTCGGACAAATGTTGAAGTAAAAAATATGGTAGCAAACATCATTAAGGAACTACCCGTAACTTTGTCGGACATTAAAAGGGAAGCCGAGAAAGACGAATATATAAAGGACATAAAAGAGAAAATTATAACGGACACAAAGGTGCAGGAAGTTTTCTCCATATGTGACGATGTGTTACTGTACAGCGAGAGAGTGGTAATACCCAAAACATTGCAGAATAGGATGTTAAGAGATTTCCACACAGGACATCCGGGGATAAATCGAATTAAGTCGTTAATGAGAAGCTACGTGTACTGGCGTAACATGGACACTGACATAGCGACAACAATTGATAAATGTAAAGGATGCCAGTTAGCGGCAAAATCTCCACCTATAGTACACAAACCTTGGCCGAAAACCGACCAACCATGGTCGAGAATCCACATGAACTTCGCTGGTCCAGTAGGTGAAAACTATTATTTAATTGTAGTGGATAGTTTCACAAAATGGCCGGAGGTAATGCGTTGCAGGAATCCAACAACGAACAACTCAATAGGGTTCCTACACGAGTTGTTTGCAAGATTCAGTGTACCAGACACACTGGTCACTGAAAACGGAACGCAGTTCACATCCGCAGAGTTTAAGGAATTTTGCGACATGTTCCGAGTGAAGCACATCACGACTCTGCCGTATCATCCAAGGTCGAACGGCCTCGCGGAAAGGTTCGTGGACACGCTTAAACGAGCGTTAAAGAAATCCATTGGAACACCAACAGAAAAAGCTTTGCAACAATTCTTGCAAGTATATAGGATTACACCACATCCTAGTACACCATCAAACATATCACCAGCTGATCTAATGTTTGCCAGAAAGGTAAAATCAGCGTTTGACAAACTATTGCCAAGGCAATATATATACATGTATATATAAATGTATATAAATATATGTATATATATGTATATATATCAAACATATCACCAGCTGATCTAATGTTTGCCAGAAAGGTAAAATCAGCGTTTGACAAACTATTGCCAAGGCAGGCAATTATCCGAAACACTACACACACGAGAAGAAAGAAATATAACTCGGGAGATCGAATATATTTTAAGTGCTACAGAAATAACACATCTTACTGGGAATGTGGAGTAGTGGATAAACGCATTGGTGATTGTACATACATGATTAAAGGTCCACAGAATATACATAAAAGGCACCTAAATCAGATAAAAAAACGTCATATCCAAGATGATGATACGACAACAGTCGAAGAGGAGGACACCATAGATATCATATACGAATCTTTTAATTTGGAACCGCCTCAAAATACACCACATCCTAGTCCATAAAGTATACTCCATAAAGTCAAAATGTATTTATACTCCATAAAATCAAAATGAATTTATACTCCATAAAGTCAAAATGAATTTATACTACATGAAGTCGAAATGAATTTATACTCCATGAAGTCAAAATGAATTTATACTCCATGAAGTCAAAATAAATTTATACTCCATGAAGTCAAAATGAATTTATACTCCATGAAGTCAAAATGACTTTATACGCCATAAAATCAAAATGAATTTATACGCCATGAAATCAAAATGCGACGAAGGGTATCAACTCCCCATATGTTCTCCTATAACACAGAACAAGTTAGGTAACATACAAATATCCGTGCATGAGGTCGCCAATCTAATCAAGAACCTAGATTCCAGTAATGCAACTGGCCCTGATGGCATCCCAATTATATTGTTAAAAAAGATTAAACCAGAACTTGCTCCCATACTTACGAAACTTTTAAGCGCTGCCTTAAGGAGAAGTGCTTCCGACTCCCTGGAAGACCTCATCAGTTTGCCCTGTATATAAGAATTCAGGTGATAAGTCATCTCCCTCTCAGTACAGACCGATAAGTCTCCTGTGTGTTATGAGTGTTGCTGCAATCCATATTAAATAGAGAAATAGTCAACCACCTCAGCAGGAATAACCTTCTAAGTGACACACAATATGGTTTCCGCTCTGAAAGATCTACCGCAGATGTGCTGACGGTTATATCCCACAGGATTAGTGAATCTTTTGAGAAAGGATACCTTTCTAGGGCAATTGCTCT
>NC_136505.1:77512163-77519663 GCF_053919585.1 Euprymna scolopes | reverse complement strand
GTGTTCTTAGGCAGGAAAGCTTCGCCAGATTTTCTGTAAATATAAGACACTTTATTATGGCCAAATAACTCTATTTTCGTTTCGCCAGTCCATAGAACACGTTTCCAGAATGCAACATCTTTATCAATATGACGTTTTGCAAAGGCTAGCCTTGCTTTCAGGTGCATAGGCTTCAATAAGGGAGTCTTTCTCGGACGACATGCTTTTGTTATGATGTTATGATTTAGATCTCGTTTTGACTTGAGGACGCCGTCATACTGTCTGCCACGTGTCACCGTGACGACCACCACTCAAGTTTCATGATTCCTGACCGCTTTGGGGAGAAATTGACTACATAGGGATTCACGCTACGATCGCTACCATGGCACCAAAGTCGAGGCACATGATCATGGTTACCTCCACAAAATTACGGGCAGAACGCTTAGATGCCTTACACACCGTAGCGAAAATAACAACTCAAAAGAAACACAGTTTTCTCGACATGGGGGCAATTTCTTCATCACTAACCGTTTGTCTACAACTACGTCCGCGTGCTTGCTATATTTAGCGAAGCCAAGGAAAAGACAGCAGAAGGACCACCAGCCTCGCCATCACCACAACGCTACGGCTGTCGCGACCAATGCTACTACTACTACAACGAAGGCTTCGGCGCGCCTTCTAACAACAACAACTATCGCTATTGACACGGGATTATAACCATCACTTTGCTGCTACTACCATTACCAACGAAGGCTTCGTCGCACCTTCTAACAACAACAACTATCGCTATTGACACACGATTATAACCATCACTGCTGCTACTACCATTACCAACGAAGGCTTCGTCGCGCCTTCTAACAACAACAACTATCGCTATTGACACACGATTATAACCATCACTGCTGCTTCTGCTACTACCATTACCAACGAAGGCTTCGTCGCGCCTTCTATCAACAACAACTATTGCTATTGACACACGATTATAACCAGCACTGCTGCTACTACTATAACAAACGAAGGTTTCGTCGCGCCTTCTAACAACAACTATCGCCATTGACACAGGATTATAACCAGACCAGCACTGCTGCTACTACTATTACAAACGAAGGTTTCGTCGTGCCTTATAACAATAACAACAACTAACAACAATCTGCCATCTTCACCCCAAGGACAGCTCGTTATTATTCTGTGTTATTTATTCGAAAATAAATTGTTGAGTTCGTTCAAATCTTAATCCTGTGTTGTCTATTCTTTTTGCTTGTCACCATACGCTTCGTAACATAACAACTGGTGTCAGAAGCGTGCGACAGGTAGAATGGACTACTCAGGGTGCACCCGTAACGAACTTCTCAGTTTTATCAGAGACCAGAAATCGGCACTCCTCCAGCTAAAATCGAGTACATCACGACCAGACGAGGCCCTTATCACCGAAATAAAAGCGGACCTAGAGATTATGCTCTCCACCCTCAAATCGACCACCTTAACCGACACGCCCAAAGCCGATAACAACGACTACAATCTGATGATCAGATTACAGGCCATACACGATTCGGTAAAGGATATAAAAAAGTTCAACCCCGGGAACGATGTTAACCGCTTCATCACGGATGTAAACAAAACATACATGATACATGTCAAGCCGGAAATCAGTACACACCCTAGTATCGAAAAAGAGTTTGTCAGAATCTGCAAACAGCTTCTGAACGAAGGGATATTCCAGCAAATGACGGACTCCCAACACGACACATCTACCTTCGAGCAACTCAAAGCATACCTCATAACGACCCACGGCAGCCAAATGACGAACTTCCAGCACCTCAGCCGGGCTTGGGATTTGCAGCGTCGAGATGGGGAGAGATTGACAGATTTCGCCGGCCGACTGGAAAACACGATTAGAGAGGCTGCAGTACACATAAAGGCAAAATTTAAGTCGGACCACTCACGGGAAATACCTGCAGATACTGTCTTCTCTCTCATGGGTGCAATGCTAATGAGTGAGAAGGTGAAAGCCTGGACACCGAGCTTATACCCACACATCGTCTAAACAATGGATAAGCATTATACGGCGGGTGGGATAGCTAGTGATGTACAGCGGTACATCGACTGTGGTGTCAAAACGGACGATGAAATTAATGATAGTCCCATCGCGTACTACGCAAACAGGCCACAACGATCTGATCAAAGGACCAGGCGAACTGAACACAATGTGAACAGGCGAACTCTCCGCCCACAGGCAAGGAAAGATACCACAACACTGCGCAACACCAAACCCACTGGCACTCGCGGCCATTTTCAGATGCGCAGGGATGATGAACACAATCAGGATGCTGAGATCTGCCAAAACTACATGAAAGGCTATGCATGCTTCCATGGACGCAACTGTCGGTACCGGCACCCACCTCGTGCCCAGGCATATATCGCAACAGACGACAAGGATATGCCACCGGAAGATACTCTCCCCACTACCATGGCCGAGGATTTTCAATACGGACCAGGCGAGATGTGATGGCTCACCCCGTGGTCCAACAGACTCACCATCACATATTTAACTTTCATCAACACTCGGCGCAGAAGTCACCTTTCGTCAACACACATTTCATGATCGAGGGAGCTACGTTCTCGGACATATCTATGTTGGACTCAGGCTGCTCCACTTGCATTATGCCAGTATCTCGAATACCCGAAGAGGTCAGACGTCGAATAACGCCATCCAACGTGCATGTGAGAGGCATAAACGGCAGCATCCATATCCTTGGCGAACTTAATTGTGGCATCGCCATCGGCAACCACGATTCACCCAGGTTCGACGGGATCAACATGCTGATAACATCCGCTATATCTCCAATCCTGATCGGCCAAAGCATCCTTGGTCACAGCACACTAGACTCCTACACAATCGACCACCAAAAATCAACGATCGAATTCAGACGCACGCTCGCGTCCACTCCGATAACTCACACGGCAGCAATACTACCAGCTCTTACACAGAAGATACCAGCTGATGATACCACATTTGGAGCCCACACCATCGATCATCCCACTAGACTCACACAGCCCAGCCTCAAGACACTAAATAAAAAACTACACTGGCTACAGAGTAATGTGGGTGTGGCATTGCCCAACCATCCAAACCGCGACGAACTGGAGGCCACAGCAGACTTAATCATCCGCTTCGCCGACATCATGGGTACCGAAAAGGGAGAAAAGGGTACCTTCATCAGACCAGTTCGAATACCAACCAATGGCCAATCCCGCTGTCAGAAGCAACACCCAATCGCCCAGGCTCTCGAGGCTGACGTCGATGCTGAAATCATGCACATGGCCGCCAGAGAGATCATCGAACCATGCAAGGACCCCAAGGGTTTTAATAGCCCTGTATTTGCCGTTCGCAAGAAGAACGGGGCAATCCGGGTAGTTGCCACCTTCAAAGCAACACTCAACAAGGTCCTAGTCGATCTCGACCCCTACGCCATACCTACGATTGACCACCTGTTCCACAGAATCGGCGAAGGAAATAAATATTTTGCATCCCTTGATCTTCGCAGTGGCTATTGGCAGATCGCTATCGACGAGCGTGATCGACACAAAACTGCATTCACATGGAAGGGCAAATGCTACCAATACACACGACTCGCCTTTGGTCTCACATCTGCCGGACAAATCTTCTCCCGCTGCATAGCTGAAGCCTTGGCCACTGTTACATCTCGCACCAACATATCCTCGTGCATTGACGACAACCTAGTCCACGCCAAAACATTTGAAGGATACATACTGGCACTGGAGCAACTATTCACCGCCCTACGTAAATTTGGACTAAAATTGAATCCGGATAAATGTACCTTCCTCGCGAACGAAGCAAAATTCCTCGGTCACATCGTAAATAGCAAGGGTTTCAAGGCCGACCCCGAATACGTCCGCGCCATCATGGAAATGAAGCCTCCGACAACAAAAAAGGAACTGCAAGGCCTCATAGGTCGTTTAGTGTGGATACGGCAATTCCTGGAGACACGGGTACAGGAACAAATCAGGTCGGACACATTTTCCAGCATCATGACCCCCATCCATGAACTGAATAGGGCTGGCAAACCATTTGCATGGACGGAGCAGGCGGACAAGGCCTTTAATAAGATAAAGAAACGACTGTCCTCGCCTCCTGTCATTTCATTCCCTGATTTTGATCAACTCTTCACGCTCACCACTGATGCGAGTGACACCGCATGTGGGGCCATCCTAATGCAAGAAGATGACAGGGGAAAGAAGAAGATCATAGCAGTCGCTTCACACATATTTAACACCACGGAACAAAACTGGTCCACAACTGAACGCGAGGCATACGCAATAAAGTGGGCCATAGCAAAATTCGACTACTTCCTACACAGCCGCCCCTTCGTCATCTTCACCGACCACAGATCACTAACCTATCTGGATCAGCGGGTATTCAACAATGCCAAAATCCGCAGATGGCAGGAAGAGATCGCATGCTATAAATTCGTCCTGGAATTTGTGGAGGGCGAATCCAATGTCTGGGCCGACATGCTCAGCAGAAGTCATGGCCAAAGAAAAAATAACACACCAGCTGACGCCAACCCTGCAGGCAAAACATTCAGAATCCAGGGTTTGGACCTACGTATTTACATCCCATCCTGGTGTATGGACGAAATTGATGGATCAATGCTCATCCCCGAAGCACACACACCTCAGAACACCCGCCACCACAAGAATATTGTGGATGCGTTCTTTGCCTATCACTCTTCATCGACCATCCCCACAAAATACAATTGCGACCATATCAATATCGCTGCTGAGCAATGCACAGACAACACACTGTCGAGAATCATCAAAACCCTCCAGACAAATAACTCCAGCAAAAACTGTAACATCGACCCCGATGACCATCGGGCCCCCATACTCAACAAATACATCCACCAGTTCTACCTGGAGCCCGGCACATCTGTCTTGATGATTAGGGACAACAATCATTCCCCAAAACTGGTCGTACCATACAAACTCCGTCCCAAGTACCTGCATCAGGCCCATGACTGCATCAATCATTCAGGTATCGCCCGCATGCGCGAACATCTATCCGGCTACTGGTGGGAATGCAAGGACCATGACATTAGGACGTATGTCAACTCCTGCGAAACATGTGCCAAGCGGAAGGGTAACTATGGCAAACGTAAGGTCTGGCCCACCGGGCACTGCAAACGTGGAGAAAGACCGTTCGAAATCATCTACATTGATTTCGTCACGATGCCAATTTCAAAGGGGAAACGCTACATCCTAACCATGCTGGACAGTTTCAGTAGACACCTTACGGCTGTGCCGTGTTCCAGAGATCGTGCGATCGATGCTGCCCGTGGAATTTACAGTTTCTTCCTTCGACACCGGGAAATACCACGCATTGTTTCATCCGATCGCGGAACCCACTTCACGGGGGAGGTATACAGGATCTTTTGCCAACTCACATCAATCACGCAGGAATTACATTGTGCCTGGCGACCACAAAGCTCAGGTAACATTGAACGACAGCATCGCACGATGAAAAACGCCATATACATGCTGTGCGAAGATAGAGACTGTGAGTGGACCGACGTCCTCGAATCCGTCATCTCATCAATGAATGCTACCATCAACAGTGCCACTGGAGCGTCACCACACTATATAATCACTGGTCGGCAGCCCAACATTGGTTTGCCAAGATTACCCGACAACAGTATCACAAACCCCAGCCCCACGGCTTACGGCATGCAGGTCAATGCCCTGTTAAGACAAGTTCATCGACACGTCGCGCTGGCCAACAATGAAGCTGACCACGCCCAAGACCCAAATTTAGACAAGGACATGAATAAGGAACCAATACAAGTCGGTGACAAGGTACTAATCCACCGGCCTCAATCAGCTATTGCTCACGCATCTCACCTACCCTGGATCGGTACCTTCGAAGTGGCTAAGACCAACAGCATGGTGATCCAGATAAAAAATGATGATGGCCAGAGTGAATGGGTTCACCGGGCACATGTCCGCCGATTAATACCACGTCCAAAACATTTGTCCCCCAATCTACCTCCTCTACCCTACCCAACTCGTCAATCTACCGAAGAGACAACGCCTCCACCCAAGGCAGGGGCACACAGAGCGTTGCAGGACCCCATATACATAGAAACCCCTCGACTACCGTCCGGATACAGATCGGACCTGATTCGGAATCGGTCAACACGAGGCCAGCTTCCTAAACGATTTAAGGATTTCATCATGGGTTGATTCCATTCACACATGCAACTATGACCGCACTGGACAATTCAAGCCAAAATGAGATCTGGGGGAGCTGTTATGATGTTATGATTTAGATCTCGTTTTGACTTGAGGACGCCGTCATACTGTCTGCCACGTGTCACCGTGACGACCACCACTCAAGTTTCATGATTCCTGACCGCTTTGGGGAGAAATTGACTACATAGGGATTCACGCTACGATCGCTACCATGGCACCAAAGTCGAGGCACATGATCATGGTTACCTCCACAAAATTACGGGCAGAACGCTTAGATGCCTTACACACCGTAGCGAAAATAACAACTCAAAAGAAACACAGTTTTCTCGACATGGGGGCAATTTCTTCATCACTAACCGTTTGTCTACAACTACGTCCGCGTGCTTGCTATATTTAGCGAAGCCAAGGAAAAGACAGCAGAAGGACCACCAGCCGCGACCAATGCTACTACTACTACAACGAAGGCTTCGGCGCGCCTTCTAACAACAACAACTATCGCTATTGACACGGGATTATAACCATCACTGCTGCTACTACCATTACCAACGAAGGCTTCGTCGCACCTTCTAACAACCACAACTATCGCTATTGACACAGGATTATAACCATCACTGCTGCTACTACCATTACCAACGAAGGCTTCGTCGCGCCTTCTAACAACAACAACTATCGCTATTGACACACGATTATAACCATCACTGCTGCTACTACCATTACCAACGAAGGCTTCGTCGCGCCTTCTATCAACAACAACTATCGCTATTGACACACGATTATAACCATCACTGCTGCTACTACCATTACCAACGAAGGCTTCGTCGCGCCTTCTATCAACAACAACTATCGCTATTGACACACGATTATAACCATCACTGCTGCTACTACCATTACCAACGAAGGCTTCGTCGCGCCTTCTATCAACAACAACTATCGCTATTGACACACGATTATAACCATCACTGCTGCTACTACCATTACCAACGAAGGCTTCGTCGCGCCTTCTATCAACAACAACTATTGCTATTGACACACGATTATAACCAACCAGCACTGCTGCTACTACCATTACCAACGAAGGCTTCGTCGCGCCTTCTAACAACAACTATCGCTATTGACATAGGATTATAACCACCACTGCTGCTACTACCATTACCAACGAAGGCTTCGTCGCGCCTTCTATCAACAACAACTATTGCTATTGACACACGATTGTAACCAGCACTGCTGCTACTACTATAGCAAACGAAGGTT
>NC_136505.1:77484663-77499663 GCF_053919585.1 Euprymna scolopes | reverse complement strand
TTAATTATTTTACTTAACATATTCACCGAATTTCACACTTCAAAACTCAAAAGCGGGATAATTAAACACAATCGAAGTTCTGATATTCAGACGTCAAAATAAGGTATGCAAACAATTTTTTTTTTTTTTTTTTTTTAATCTATAATTCTGTCCCTTACAACAACACAATATGTTTTGTTCAGTTTCAGATGATTATTTTAAGCATATTTGTTCCCACTTCAAAACAAGGGGGGGTTTTGTAAGCAAAAAAAAATATATATATAAATATCGTTTATGAAAAATAAGTACACTGTTATAAAGTTCATTCTTCTCCTAATAATCGCTGAAAATTTCGTATTGATCGGATAATTACCTGATTTTTGGTAGATTTTTAAAAAGACGGTCCGTCAAAAAGTACTGACCTGCCCCCCCAGTTTTGGCGGTGCCTAATATAGATATACATATATATGTATATCGGCCACTGAATAATGTTGTTTGGGGAAACTGTTTTTCCCTGCAGAAATCAGATAAGGGAATATTAATTAGTATTAATATAGGCCCCGCCTGTTCGCCCACACGATCCGAGGATCTAAGGTGGAAGTCGAGAGTCGCCAGGGTGACGTCACTGGGAATAGTGAGAGGATTTGTTCCAAGGTGGTTGGAGAACCAGGACCAGCCCCTAGCATGCGTCACCGATGATAGTAAGAGGATCGACTCCACAGTAGTTGGAGGTGAGGGGACCGCCCCTAGGGTTATGACGTAAATAACCATTAAGAGGGAATTCCGTTCCGTACCAAGAGTTTTGGTTACCTAAGCAGATCTATACGATAAGAGCCCTGAGTAATGTAATTTGGCAAGAAAATGACATCTGAAAGGAATTGCCAGGCAGGGTTTTCTTATTTAAACAACCCGTTTTTCGGATCTGCGCGCACTTTCAAACTGGTCAGCGAGCCTCCCGGTCGGTTAGATTGAGAAACGAATTTACCATCCTAATCGTTGCCGATCATTCCCGAAGATAAGCTGCCTTGAGATCGGAACCACAGCCAAGTCGCCATATTACCAGTTACACACTCACTCCCTTTCGTTTGACTGTGCAGTTATTTGAACATTGAAAAACAGGATAAAGATTTTTTTTTATTATCTACATATATAAAACAGTGTTCTGTTTTATTTTACCTTTGTGCCAGCGTCTCCGGTCGTCCGTGTGTTTAACCTTTTCCTTGCAGGGGTGAAACGTCGCTGCTTTATCACTTAAAGAAACACAACGTGGGGTGGAGCAGTGTATGGTCACTTCACTGGAGGAACTTGTGCTGTCTGGAGCCTGCGTTGCGGACGGCGAAGGCAGACCGGTGGACGATTGTCGACGAGTCAACGCCAAAGACGATCAACGCTGACCACTCGACCAGAGGAGAACAACAACAACTTCCACGCGGAAGCAGGCTGGTACATATTGGTGCCGTTGTGAACCAGGATTCGACCCTTGGGGGAATCCGACGCGAGACAGTCAGAGAATTCGACCCTCGAGATAATCAACACTTGAGACATTCAACAATTGAGACGTTCAACGCGAGACAGTCAGAGAATTCGACCCTTGAGATAATCAGCACTTGAGACATTCAACAATTGAGACATTCGGCCCGTGAAAAGATCCAGCACGTGAGGAGCACAATCCACAAGAGGACAGGGACAGGTAGGACACCTTTTGGCTTCCCCTTTGATTCTTTTTTAGCTATTGAGAAAATCGTGTTGTTTCTTTTTGATTATTGTTGTTAGGAAAATTTTGTTGTTTTTTTTTATTATTATTATTGCAAATTGAAGGTCTTATTGCTTGTTGTTTTGGATATTGTTGCTAAGGGAATCTTATAGGAACAATGAGTAGGGAAGAATCGATAGAGACAGATGTGCCTGGGGTGAAGGAAATAACCAGGGAGTTTAAGACGATACTAACGAATGTGAGAATATCCTCGTTTGGGGGGGGGACCCGTTAAAGTTTAACGATTGGCTAAAGGCCATTAGAAAAAAAAAGTTAGTATATAATCTGTCGGAAAGTGAGTTGGTTTTGCTGGCCTTTGAGACAGCAGAGGGGTTAGTGTCCGATTTCATAGACAAGGAGCTGAGTGAGGATCCAGGGATAACCTAGACTCAGCTTCAAGACAAACTGAAGAAGGAGTATGCGGGGGAGCCGTCCGCAATTCAGGCCATGAGGAGCCTGGGGCAGGTTAGGCAAAGAGAGGAAGAATCGTTTGCCGAACTGGCCGAAAGAATAAAGAGATTGACATTGTTAGCTTTCCCTGAAGACGAAATCCGGGCGAAGCCTGTGCTTCAAACCCGGATGGCTGACTGTTTCATAGATGCCCTCTTAGATGAGGACATCAAGAGAGAGGTCTTAAAAGATAGACCTGATGATGTAGCCAGATGTGTGCAGATGGCCAGACAGAGTGTGAGTGTGATAGAGAGGGCACGTGAATGGGGTTCGGGGGCAAGGAAACCCCCAAAAGATAGGCAGAGAGTTTACAAAGCTCCAGTAAGGAAGGGGGTAGGATATAGACGGCAGGAAAATTGGGAGGAAGAGGCTGACCCAAGGCGCCAGAATTGGTCAAGATGGCGTGGGTTCCATGATCCACCCCAGAGACGCTCCGGACTGATATGTTGGCAGTGTCGGGGAGAGGGTCATCGCTCCATGGAGTGTCCATCGAGGGACAATGGAGGAGGAAGATTAGTAAATGGACCCCTGAGAGAAGGAGAGAGCCTTCCTCAATTAAGCCCCTCTCCAAACAGAGAAACCAGGGAAACGGGAAGGGGCTGCCCCCCTCAGAACTAAAAGGAAGGGTAGCCCAGTGTAATATAGTTAGAAAGTGTTAGTCTTGTGGTCAGACTGACCACGTAGCGAGAGTTTGCAGAAGAAAGAGATGTTGGCAATGTCGAGGAGTGGGTCACCTGAAAAAGACTTGCCGTGAAAAGGAAAATTGGGAGAAACTCTTATTGCCAACTCCTATGTCACGTGTATGGAAATATAGGAAAAGGAAGAATAGAGCAACGGTCTATTCGACACTGACAGAGCTGAGCGAATTAAGTTGTGAAGGTCTTAGGGTAAAGGCCTTGATCGATATGGGCGCTTCAGTCTCGCTAGTGAATAGTGAGGTGATAAAGAGGTTGAGAGTTAAACGACCTCTGTTACAACCTGATCTGGATGTTAGCCAGGCCGATGGCAGCTAGATGAGGCTAGATGGGAGGGTAGTATGTCCCATAAAGGTAGGGGGTGTGGAAGTTGATCACACCCTGTATGTGGCTCCAGATGTGTGTGAAGAACTAATCCTAGGAGAGGATTGGTTGAAAGCCCGAAGGGCTCGGCTGGAGTTTGAACCAGCGAAGCTAATCTTGGATAAGATAGAAGTTCCTTTGGGAGGACAGGAAAATGGTACTCTGGTGGTAGTAGCGAACAGAGATACAAAGATACCCCCGAGGGTGGTGGTATCCTGTGAAGGTCAGATAAGGGGTATGGGGTTAGATGGTGAGACCCATCAAATAATACCCTTAGATAAATACAGTGATAATGAAGAAGGAATAATGCTGTATGAATCAGTGGTGCAGGGGGAGGAGATAATCCCTGTGCTGTTATCTAATACGTCCGGTAAAACCGTAAAGATACTGAAGGGTGAGGAGATGGGGTACGCCTTACCACTATGTAATGTTAGTCAAATACGGTGGGACAGGAAGGGAAGAAAAGAATTGACAGAACTTAGGGAAGAGGAGATAATAGTACCTGAGAGATATCGGAATAGAGTGAGAGATCTGTTAAAAAGAAATCGGGATGTGGTGGCTAATGATGATAGAGAATTGGGACAGACTCAGACTGTCTCAATGAAAATCGATACTGGTAATAATCAGCCCATAAGGTTAAAGCCTTATAGGACTCCCATTCATAAGAGAGAAGTGGTGGAAGAAGCCGTAAAGGATATATTAGAGGCAGGTATAATTGAGAGGTCACAATCGCCTTGGAGTTTCCCGATAGTGGTAGTGGAAAAGAAGGACGGGGGACATAGGTTTTGCGTAGATTTTAGGAAATTAAACGCTATCACTAAACCTGTGGCCGTTCCCCTGCCTTTAATTGATGATATATTGGCATTGTTGGGCAAGTCAGTCTGTTTCTCAACATTGGATTTGAGATCCGGTTACTGGCAAGTGGCCTTAGACGAAGTAGACAGGGAGAAGGCAGCCTTTACCTGTCACTTAGGGCTGTTCAATTTTAGGGTGATGCCCTTTGGCTTATCTAATGCTCCAGGGATATTCACCCAATTGATGTCTATTGTTTTAGAAGGATTAGAGGGCTTTGCTATGGCCTATCTGGATGATGTGTTGGTGTTCTCCAAAACACCTGACGAGCACATTAAGCATTTAGAGAAGGTGATGGAGAGGTTGAGAGAACACAACCTGAAAGTAAAATTGCCAAAGTGTCAATTTATGAAAGACGAGACTAAGTATTTGGGATTTATAATCGATAATGAGGGGATAAAACCTGATTTGGATAAAGTAGAAATAATCAGGGCAATGCCTGCGCCCAAGAGTGTTAGAGAAGTGAGGGGATTTATAGGTGCCATTGGGTACTATAGAAGGTTTATCCCTGCCTTCTCGCGATTGGCCGGACCACTGATAGCTCTCACCAAGAAATATGCTAGATTCAGGGGGACGGAGGATTGTCAGCGAGCGTTTGATTGTCTCGGGGAACAGTTAACAGCGATTCCACTTTTGACTTACACAGATTTGAGCAGACCTATGGTCTTATACACTGATGCCAGTGATAGATGCATAGGTGCGGTATTAACACAACCTTGTCCAGACAGGGACGGGCCGGTGCCAAATATACCGGAGGAGGTCCCTGTGTATTTCTTGTCACATCGGCTCTCGGAGACACAGCAGAGATGGCCGGTGATAGAAAAAGAAGCATATGCAATTATGTACGCAGTACAAAAATTTGACTACTACCTTAGTGGAGCCGTGTTCACGATCAAAACTGATCATAAACCCTTGAAATATCTTCTGGAGGCAGAATAGACGAACAAGAAGATTCAGCAATGGGTGCTGAAGTTGAGTGGCTATAACTGTAAAATTGAGTACTTAGCGGGTAAGGATAATACTTGTGCTGACATATTATCCCGAATACCTAAACAGTTAGAAGCAGAATCGATACATTTAGAGCCTGGAGTAGATGATAGGGCTTACCAGGTGAATGTCTTAAATGCGCATACCTTGAAGGGTAGACCTGAGTTAGAGGAAGATGAAACGGGTAGTTTAGTGATTGTCAGTGACCCACACTGGAAGGAAGTAATCGAGAATAGTCAGAGGGATGAAGAGATACTAGCGTTGAGGAAAGAAGCGGAGGCTGGAAAAGCAAGGAAGCTGATAGTACATGACGATGTGTTATATTACCTATCTGGGACTGAGAAAGAGCCCAGACTGAGAATGGTTGTCCCGAGAGCGCTTAGAAGGGAAATCCTCGTACAGTGTCATGAGAGGATGGGACATATGGGAATTGATAAGACCCATGAATTAATCAGCCGAAAGTACTACTGGCCAAAATTGTATGTAGAAGTCACAGAGTATGTGAATGGTTGTCAGGTATGTCAAGTCCAGGGTAGGAGGCAGAGATTGGCCCCCTTGAGGGAGACTGACATACCGAATTTTCCATTTGAAAAAGTCAGTATGGACATATCAGGTCCATATGGAGAGACCCCCAGGGGAAATCAGTATATAGTGAGTTTTGTAGATTGGCTAACTAATTGGCCAGAAGCATATGCCATCCCTGATAAAAAGGCACAGACCGTGTCAGATGTGATTTTAACTGAAATCTTCCCTCGCTATGGGTCACCTGTGCAATTAGTCACAGACAATGGACCCGAGAATGTAAATAGAATAATGCGTGAGGCATTGGAGAGTTTGAGGGTGGAGCATGTGACGACATCTCCATATCACCCGCAGAGTAACGCTAAGGTGGAGAGATTCCATAAAACCTTAGCCGATGTATTGTCCAAATTGGTGAAGGACAATGAGGAGAATTGGGATTTATATTTAACTCAGGCACTAGCTGCAGTGAGATTCTGTGAGAAAGAAACTTCAAAATTCTCGCCATACTATATGATATTTGGGCGAGATGTAGTGCTGCCAGTGGACAATTTGCTAAAGCCATGACGAAAGTACATGGGTGAGGATCACCATAAACTGATAATTGAGAAGCAGCATAGAATATTCGCGCAAGCGATGCGAAGAATCGCATGTGCTCAGAAAAGGCGTAATGACAGAATTAATAAAGGAAGAGAGGAAGTAAAGCTGGGAATTAGAGACCCAGTGTATTATAAGGTTAATCTGCGACAGGGCAAATTGAGTGCTAGATGGGAGCCTTATTATAGAATTGTAGATCAGACCGGACCGGTCACGTTTGTGATATGGGACCAAGTTTCAGGGAAGGTGAAACGAACCCATGCAAATGAGTTAAAGTTGGCTAGAATAGATACTTGGGAAGGACCAGAGTTAAAGCCAACACGACAAAAAACGGAGAAGGGTCACTTTAGCAGATTCTGAGGAGGAAGAATCAGGTGAGGAAAGTGATTATAACCTGATAGAAGACCCATGAGTCTTCGAAGTAACGGAATTTGAAGGAGATAAAGTGATAAAGCCTGGAGATTGAGAAGTCGATGAACAGCCGCAGATGTCAAATACTGGAAATAGAACCAGTGGAAGTGATTGGGAGTCAGAGGATGAGATACCTCTTGCCCAACTTTGTGAGAGGTGGCAGAAAGAAAAAGGGATCCCTGAAACAGGGGAGATACCCATTAAATATCGGTTGAGGGGTGCCAAGAATGCTGAGCCCCAAGATTAGATTGATTGAGTGAGGTATGGCAAAGGAGACGCATCTTGGATCGGTTGGGGTTGGCAATGCTCAGATAGGCTGGTGGGTGGAGAAGGGCCCCTCCATTCATTTTGCTTCGGGTGTGGTGGATCTCATCTGGTCCTTGACTATGTCTCAAAATAAATTACCTGTGTTATAGAGAATTTTAGCCGGCTAGGAAAAGATAAATACTTACTAAAAGGGTGTACACAAATGAAGGATGAATTGTTCTTGCATCTCGTTGCAGGAATGGACCAAAGAATTTTGCTGGTGATTGTGATTGCGATTTGCTCAGCAAATGCATGGAGGAATGAACGAAATACTATCTTTTAGAAAGTTAGTGAAGTCATAATTACCAGGTCGAAGTGGTTAATTACCTTAGTGGTGGATCTTAAAGCTTACAGAATGCTGTTGGACGAGTTAAAAGATGAGATCATTGCATTGGATAAGGCCAGAGCACGAGTAGCCAGTAATTATGTACAGGAGGAAGGGTACATGAAGCTATTATCTTCCTTAGAGCAAGAAGCTAGGGCTATGGAATATCAATGGAAGGAGATAAATTTGTATCTAAAAGGCATTGGGCTGTTGCAAGCTAGATCGAAGAGGGCAGTAATTCCTATAGTGGGAAAAGCGTTAAGTGTGTTGTTCGGCACAGTATCTGAGGATGATGTGAAAACTATCAGGCGAAAGTTGCTTGATGTGGAAAGGAATCAGAAAACTTTAGCTCAGGTGGCTAGAGAGAGCGTATCGATATTAAATGTCACGAGAATGGAATTAGCCAAAAACCGAGTAAATATAAATTGGCTAACGAGAAATCTACGAGAGTTACAAGTAGAAGTATCTAATATTACTGAGTCAATGAAATCTGAATTGCAAGAGGTAAGCAGTTTTATGCAGCAGTATTTCCAATTGTTGTCAATTACAGCTAGGATTCGACAAACTAGTCAATCATTGATAACCCTATTAGAGCATGTTAGAGTCCAGTTAGATTCACTATCCTTGGGACATCTATCACCTAGTATAGTGACCCCAAGCTATCTGAAGGCAATATTGATAAAAATACAAACCGAACTACCTCATCATTTACGTTTACCTGTAGATCCTACAGAGGAGTTATGGAAATACTATAATACATTGGGTTGTGTGACCCTGATAGAAAACGAGAAGCTAATAGTAGTAATGTCAGTTCCATCATTGGATAGAGATAGTACGCTCGAAATATATCAGATAATAAATCTTCCCATTCCCTATCCTAAAGCAGACCAGAAGCTGGGGGCTGTGGCAAGGTATAGGTTGAAAACTGAGTACATAGCTTTGAATTTGGCAAGAACTAAGTTCATGATGTTACCTGAGAGAGAAGCAAGCCAATGCAGGGCTGATGCATTGAAGACTTGTACTTCTACCAGCCCCATATATGTGGCTGGTAATTATGAATTATGTGTGTTAGAACTGTTTAAAGGAGATAAGGAGGGTATTAGGAGGAATTGTCAAGTGGAAATATTGGCTGATGTAGTATTACCACAAGCAATTAGTGTATCGGATGGAGTCTGGGCGGTAGCAACCCAGGGAGAAATAGAATTATTGATGGTTTGTGAGGGTAAGACTACGAGAAAAATAAGGGCAATGCCCCCATTAACAATAGTAGAGTTGCCATTAGGTTGTTCCACATTTGGAACGTCCATGTCCCTCCCACCTTATTACCAAGCTGAGGAGAAGTTTGAAAGGAAAAAGTCCTTTGGGAAATTAATGGAAAATAATCTCAGTGATTGGGCAGGATTGTGGGAACCGATAGTAAAAAGATTCCCTGATGCAACATTGAGTAAGATTCCCGAAATACTGAAGCCTATAGAGAAGATGGGATTTGAACAATTAAGAGATAAATTGGATACTGTAGGAAACACCAGTATAGGCTGGATTGGTGGTACCAATATCTTGTTGAGTTGGTCGGCCGTGATTGGAACTTTGATTATTATAATCCTGGTAATATTAGTGGTACGAGCACTAATGAAGCATAGAGAATTAATGGTAAAACGCAGGACAATGGCAAGTGCTCTCCTGGGTGGAACAGGGGAGCCAATTGGTGTTCTATTTGAAAAGAATGCAGAAGAAGTGGAAATTAAATCTTCGGGTGGAATTGTGACTACCCCTGATTCGAGAAAGACAATTGAAAAAGAGAAAACAACTAAAAGAGACAGACAATGAGTGGCGAACAGTTGTTGAGAGCCTCTGATCTTGCATGCGAAAACCCTGGAAAAAAAAAAAGAGAAAAGACTTAAAAGAGCCAGACAATGCATGATGGATAACCATTGGTAATCGGAGTAATTAGTAAGAGGTGTTGAGAGCCTCTGATCTTGCATGTGGAGACATTGTTTTGGAAAAATATACAGGACAATTACTCATTGAGAACTTTTTTTTTGCATGAATTGGATATTGACTAATATTGTAATTTGATTGCTGTGTCAATTATGGCCCATTGACAAAAATGAAGGGGAAGCCACTCAGGGATAAGGGTCATTGCAAGTACATTACGTTAGTGTGGAGATTTGATGAAGTGTTTAATTAAGGGGGCGGTTCATTAGGAATTTGTTAACATTGGACTTGAAGACATCCAAGTTGTAGTCCGGAGTGGATTCAGCTAGACGGGTGTTTTTCGTGAAAGATTGGCGAGGGGGGACCAGAGATTGGAGTTCAGACGAGCACCTGCCATGGAAATAACGATAAAACAAGGAAAGGCTCGCAACGTCTCTTCTGTGGGAGAGAGATTGTAGGTTAGAGAAAAGGGCATCCCCCACTAAGCCACGAAGTCTATTTTGTACTCTGCCAAGGCAGGATAGGCTGTTTTTAGCAGCTCCTGCCCAGATATGGCAACAGTATTCCATCCTTGGACGTACTTGGCTTTTATATAGATAGAGAATTGCATCAGTAGTGAGATATCTTCTGGAGCGGTAGAAGGATCCCACCATCTTTCCAGCGACCTTGGCAACGGACTTGATGTACGTGTTCCATTTCAGATCAGGAGTAAAGGTCAAACCCAGAAGCTTGTCAAAACACGGGACCTCACCCAGACAAGAGCCATCCGTCACAATTGATGCCAGCTGGGGATCAGAATGTTGATGATGTAAGGATAAGAGTTTGGTTTTGGATGCATAAAAGTAACCAGCCACATCTTCCCCCACCGAACCACGCGCTCGAGATCAGAGGAGAGAGAATCAGAGAGAGCTTTGTCATTTACAGCCTTTGATGTGTTACCGTAGATGGTCGTGTCATCAGCATAGATGTCAACGAATGATTTAAGTATGTGTTTAGGGAGGTCATTGATGTAGATCAGGAAGAGAGTTGGGCCTAGGATTGACCCTTGAGGGACTCCAGCATTTATATTGCAGGCCTCCGATTTTTGTCCACCTACCACTACTCTTATGAGCCTATCGGAGAGAAATGATTTAATGATTGAGAAAACATTTCCAGTTATACCGTAGCTGGAAATCTTGTGAAGTAGACCCTTATGCTATACCTTGTCGAAGGCCTTTGATATGTCAAAAGCAATTGCCCTAGAAAGGAAGCCTTTGTCAAGAGATTTACTAATCCTGAGGGATATAACCGTCAGCACATCTACGGTAGATCTTGCAGAGCGGAAACCATATTGTGTGTCCACTCCATTAATTCAAAATGTATTTATACTCCATGAAGTCAAAATCAATTTATACTCTATGAAGTAAAAATGTATTTATATTCCATGAAGTAAAAATCAATTTATATTCCATGAAGTCAAAATCAATTTATACTCCATGAAGTCCAAATCAATTTATACTCCATGAAGTCCAAATCAATTTATACTCCATGAAGTCAAAATCAATTTATACTCAATGAAGTCCAAATAAATTAATACTCCATGAAGTCCAAATCAATTTATACTCCATGAAGTACAAATCAATTCATACTCCATGAAGTCAAAATGAATTTATACTCCATGAAGTCAAAATGAATTTATACTCCATGAAGTCCAAATCAATTTATACTCCATGAAGTCAAAACCAATTTATACTCCATGAAGTAAAAATCATTAATCACTCCATTAACTAAAAATCAATTTATACTCCATTAAGTAAAAATTAATTTATACTCCATTAAGTAAAAATTAATTAATACTCCATGAAGTGAAAATCAATTTATACTCCAGGAAGTCAAAATCAATTTATAATCCATGAAGTCAAAATCATTTTATACTCCATGCAGTCAAAATGTATTTATACTCCATGAAGTCAAAATGTATTTATACTCCATGAAGTAAAAATGTATTTATACTCCATGAAGTCAAAATGAATTTATACTCCATGAAGTCAAAATCAATTTATACTCCATGAAGTCAAAATCAATTTATACTCCATGAAGTAAAAATATATTTATACTCCATGAAGTAAAAATATATTTATACTCCATGAAGACAAAATCAATTTATACTCCATGAAGTAAAAATCAATTTATACTCTATAAAGTAAAAATCAATTTATACTCCATGAAGTCAAAATTAATTTATACTCCATGAAGTCAAAATCAATTTATACTCCATGAAGTAAAAATCAATTTATACTCCATGAAGTCCAAATATATTTATACTTCATAAAGTAAAAATATATTTATACTCCATGAACTCAAAATCAATTTATACTCAATAAAGTCAAAATGTATTTATACTCCATAAAGTCAAAATGTATTTATACTCCTTGAAGTTAAAATGCATTTATACTCCATCAAGTCAAAATCATTAAATACTCCATTAACTAAAAATCAATTTATACTCCATTAAGTAAAAATTAATTTATACTCCATTAAGTAAAAATTAATTAATACTCAATCAAGTGAAAATCCATTTATACTCCAGGACGTCAAAATCAATTTATAATCCATGAAGTCAAAATAATTTTATACTCCATGAAGTCAAAATGTATTTATACTCCATGAAGTCAAAATGTATTTATACTCCATGAAGTCAAAATCAATTTATACTCCATAAAGTCAAAATCAATTTATACTCCATACAGTCAAAATGAATTTATACTCCATGAAGTCAAAATAAATTTATACTCCATGAAGTCAAAATGTATTTATACTCCATGAAGACAAAATGAATTTATACTCCATGAAGTAAAAATAAATTTATACTCCATGAAGTAAAAATCAATCTATACTCCATGAAGTCAAAATAAATTTATACTCCATGAAGTCAAAATCAATTTATACTCCATACAGTCAAAATCAATTTATACGCCATGAAGTCAAAATCAATTTATACTCCATGAAGTCAAAATGTATTTATACTCCATGAAGACAAAATGAATTTATACTCCATGAAGTAAAAATCAATTTATACTCCATAAAGTAAAAATCAATTTATACTCCATAAAGTAAAAATCAATTTATACTCCATAAAGTAAAAATCAACATATACTCCATGAAGTCAAAATAAATTTATACTCCATAAAGTCAAAATCAATTTATACTCCATAAAGTCAAAATCAATTTATACTTCATGAAATCAAAATCAATTTATACTCCATGAAGTCAAAATTAATTTATACTCCATGAACTAAAAATCAATTTATACTCCATAAAGTCAAAATCAATTTATACTTCATGAAATCAAAATCAATTTATACTCCATAAAGTCAAAATGAATTTATACTCAATGAAGTCAAAATTAATTTATACTCCATGAAGTAAAAATTAATTTATACTCCATCAAGTAAAATTCAATCTATACTCCATGAAGTCAAAATGAATTTATACTCCATGAACTAAAAATCAATTTATACTCCATGAAGTCAAAATCAGTTTATACTCCATGAACTTAAAATCAATTTATACTCCATAAAGTCAAAATGTATTTATACTCCATAAAGTCAAAATTAATTTATACTCCATCAAGTCAAAATGCATTTATACTCCCTAAAGTCAAAAGTAATTGATACTCCATAAAGTCAACAGTAATTTATACTACATAAAATCAAAAGTTATTTACACTCCATAGAGTACAACACCAATTCATATTCCATGCAGTCAAAATGAATTTATACGTCATGAAGTAATAATGAATTCATACTCCATAAAGTCAAAATGAATTAATACTCTATAAAGTTAAAATGAATTTATACTCACTGAAGTCAAAATGAATTTATACTTCATGAAGTCAAGATGCATTTATATTCCATAGAGTCAAAATAAATTTATACTCCATGAAGTCAAAATGAATTTATACTCCATGAAGTCAAAATCAATTTATACTCCATGAAGTCAAAATCAATTTATACTCCATGAAGTAAAAATATATTTATACTCCATGAAGTAAAAATATATTTATACTCCATGAAGACAAAATCAATTTATACTCCATGAAGTAAAAATCAATTTATACTCTATAAAGTAAAAATCAATTTATACTCCATGAAGTCAAAATTAATTTATACTCCATGAAGTCAAAATCAATTTATACTCCATGAAGTAAAAATCAATTTATACTCCATGAAGTCAAAATATATTTATACTTCATAAAGTAAAAATATATTTATACTCCATGAACTCAAAATCAATTTATACTCAATAAAGTCAAAATGTATTTATACTCCATAAAGTCAAAATGTATTTATACTCCTTGAAGTTAAAATGCATTTATACTCCATCAAGTCAAAATCATTAAATACTCCATTAACTAAAAATCAATTTATACTCCATTAAGTAAAAATTAATTTATACTCCATTAAGTAAAAATTAATTAATACTCAATCAAGTGAAAATCAATTTATACTCCAGGACGTCAAAATCAATTTATAATCCATGAAGTCAAAATAATTTTATACTCCATGAAGTCAAAATGTATTTATACTCCATGAAGTCAAAATGTATTTATACTCCATGAAGTCAAAATCAATTTATACTCCATGAAGTCAAAATCAATTTATACTCCATACAGTCAAAATGAATTTATACTCCATGAAGTCAAAATAAATTTATACTCCATGAAGTCAAAATGTATTTATACTCCATGAAGACAAAATGAATTTATACTCCATGAAGTAAAAATAAATTTATACTCCATGAAGTAAAAATCAATCTATACTCCATGAAGTCAAAATAAATTTATACTCCATGAAGTCAAAATCAATTTATACTCCATACAGTCAAAATCAATTTATACGCCATGAAGTCAAAATCAATTTATACTCCATGAAGTCAAAATGTATTTATACTCCATGAAGACAAAATGAATTTATACTCCATGAAGTAAAAATCAATTTATACTCCATAAAGTAAAAATCAATTTATACTCCATAAAGTAAAAATCAACATATACTCCATGAAGTCAAAATAAATTTATACTCCATAAAGTCAAAATCAATTTATACTCCATAAAGTCAAAATCAATTTATACTTCATGAAATCAAAATCAATTTATACTCCATGAAGTCAAAATCAATTTATACTCCATGAACTAAAAATCAATTTATACTCCATGAAGTCAAAATCAATTTATACTCCATGAACTAAAAATCAATTTATACTCCATAAAGTCAAAATGAATTTATACTCAATGAAGTCAAAATTAATTTATACTCCATGAAGTAAAAATTAATTTATACTCCATCAAGTAAAATTCAATCTATACTCCATGAAGTCAAAATGAATTTATACTCCATGAACTAAAAATCAATTTATACTCCATGAAGTCAAAATCAGTTTATACTCCATGAACTAAAAATCAATTTATACTCCATAAAGTCAAAATGTATTTATACTCCATAAAGTCAAAATTAATTTATACTCCATCAAGTCAAAATGCATTTATACTCCCTAAAGTCAAAAGTAATTGATACTCCATAAAGTCAACAGTAATTTATACTACATAAAATCAAAAGTTATTTACACTCCATAGAGTACAACACCAATTCATATTCCATGCAGTCAAAATGAATTTATACGTCATGAAGTAATAATGAATTCATACTCCATAAAGTCAAAATGAATTAATACTCTATAAAGTTAAAATGAATTTATACTCACTGAAGTCAAAATGAATTTATACTTCATGAAGTCAAGATGCATTTATATTCCATAGAGTCAAAATAAATTTATACTCCATGAAGTCA
>NC_136505.1:77470341-77480341 GCF_053919585.1 Euprymna scolopes | reverse complement strand
CTATATATTAAACAAACGAACTTCAAAGAGACAAATGAACACATAAGTAAAAACAATTTGTATTAGAAAACATTTATTATTCCACGTCTTTTTTTACAGACCTGACGACTGAGGTTCGCTCTTAATAAAAATTGTTTTTTATAGTCTTAATTTTGACTTCCTTTTTCATAAAAAACTAAAAAAAAATCAAGAAAGAAAAGAAATTTAATTTTATTTTTTCATTAATTTCTTTCTGTGCAAAGCAATTCTTTCAAACTTACTCTGTTTCCAAAATGTTTTTATTTTATTCCCCTCCCCCTTCATTCATTTTCCTCCGCATCCTGGCAAGTATTAAAATAAACCATTTATAATATTTATTTATGGATTTATTTACTTATCATTTCTTTTGTATCGGTAAATGAATTCCATTTAAAAAAAAAACTGTAAAAGTCACGTTAAAGGTGATTAAGTTGGAAAGTAAGTAAAAATTTACCCTTTTTACTTTTATACGATTTCTGATCACTTTGAAAAAGGTGTGTGTGTGTTTTAAAAATGTTTTTTAACTGCTATAATCTCATTTATATATATATATATATATATATATATATATATATAAAACAACGTGAGTATTCATATCGTGGGTTTGTATTACTGTACACATAGATTCGAAAAAATAGTCAAAAACAAATATATAAATGTTATCAAAGGCAAGATAAGTTACTTTTCTACCTAACTGGATATATTTTTTGTGTTTTTATTCAATGTAATATATTTATTCAGCTCGAAAAACATACAGTGTTTACCGATGTGTTGGAAAATTCAAGATGGCGTCTCACACCCTCTTTAACACCGTAAGTTTGGGAAAAGGTGTTATAAATAAAAAACTATACAAAATACTATTAAAAACCCGCCGAATATATGTCAACCTATGTCACGGTAACATATATTGAGCGAGTTTTTAACAGGGCACATCGTAAAAACTGACCCATTAATTTGCCTGAAGTAAAAACTATATAGTTTTTAAACTTTTAAAACTGTACATTATAAAAAGAAAACTGTTCGAGTGATTTTTTTTTTTTTTACATGGTTGTCACCACTTATCAAGGCCCAGAGGCCACTCAAGGATAAGGGTTAATAGGTATACACTAGTCATTGTGATTTTAGCATAGTAAACAGTGGGAATTTTGTAACTTGGATTACTTGAAAAAGAAAACTGTTCGAATGATTGAAATGAAAACAAAATAACAATGTAAATATATTGATAAGAAAAAAACAAAAACAAACGAAGTTTCCGTTTCAGGAACCCGAGTTTAATTTTATGTCGTAATCATTCAACTCGTTAGCGGTTTTATTCAGCGATTAGGGATAACCATACGACATATCTAATTACCAAAGCGATTTTAAAAAATTTTTTTTTTTTATTAAAACTAAACCTGTTTAGTTTTAATGAACCAATTTTTTTAAATCCAACACTTTAGTTATTTTGAGAGCGTGCAACTGCACCCGAAAGGTTGATTAGGAAACTCCAAATCCTTTTATGACTCGAAAAAAAAAAAAAAAAGGGCTTTTTATCGGCTTAAATGATAAACTAATGTTAAATATTAGTATTTAATATAATGAGATATCAATCTACACAATTTGCCATCGATTCTGAAATAAAATGAAATCCTGACATTGTGATCATTTTTGCAGGTGTTATGTGTCAAATATTGAAATAAGAATGTTTAAATTCTATTATTGTAATTTAAGTCTTTAATTTTAAAGTCGATTTTATTTATAAAATATCTTTTTAGAAATCAATCTCAAAACAATCTGAACAATAAATCTCTTGTTATGGCTAAGTTTTTGTCAAGGGTAGAAATTATAATAGACAAGTATTCATCCATGATGACATTTTACCGATTTCCTGGTTTACAGGTATTCTTGCTAAATTTCGTCGAAAGAATAGTTTAACATTCTGTAAAAGTACCTTCCATTTTTTTTTTTTTTTTTTTTTGTACTTCTGCAGAGAAGGTAAAAACCGATAAAAACTGGATATATTTTTCGTGTTTTTATTCAATTTAACATGTTTATTCAGCTCGAAAAGAATATAGTGTTTACCGATGTGTTGGAAAATTCAAGATGGCGTCTCACACATTCTTTAACACCGTCAGTTTGGGAAAAGGTGTTATAAATAAAAAACTATACAAAATACTATTAAAAACCCGCCGAATATATGTCAACCTATGTCACGGTAACATATATTGAGCGAGTTTTTAACAGTATTTTAACCGGTTTTTTATTTATTACACCTTTTTCCAAACTTACCGTGTTAAAGAGAGAATCGGCCGCCATCTTGAATTTTTCAATACATCGGTAAACACTGTATGCTTTTCGAGCTGAATAAACATGTTAAATGGAATAAAAACACGAAAAATATATCCAGTTTGGTAGAAAAGTAATTTATCTTGCCTTTGATAACATTTATTTGTTATATATTTGTTTTTTGGCAACTTATTCGAATCTATGTGTACAGTAATACAAACCTGAAATGAATTTAAGACCACGAGTGAAATGAGAAAATGAAGAAAATCACATTTACTGTGTGTGTTTACTGTTTATGTACCTATTTACTATGCCTCCCCACGGGACAGAGTTAGACACCAGGGTCGTTTTTTAACGTGGAGAAAAGATACAAAAATAAGTCAGCGGGTTTGGTTGCCATAACAACGTGACGGTAGTGAACGTGTGTGTGTGCGCGTTTCGTGTAGTTTAGTTTCGTATAATAGTTTCGTATTTTTTTAATTTGTAAATAACAAGTTATTAAAAAATTAAACCCTTCCAAGATGGACAATAAATAAAGCCATAATATTTTATGGTAAAGGTAAGAGCGTAGAAACGATTGTTTTTTAGGAGATGTGATTATTGGATTAACCAATCAGAAATCGTCTGTGGCACACACATCTGTTTTTATAGATATATATAGGTCGAGGTAATTAGTTAAAGAGATTTAATATAATGTGATATATAGATAGATTAAATGTTAAATAGATTTTGTAAATAGTACAGTTGAAATAGTTAGAATATTTCCAATATGTAATAAGGTCGAGGTAATTAGTTAAAGAGATTTAATATAATGTGATATGCAAATGAGCATAAGTCATTCGATATGGGGGTGGTTTGTAGAATAGTATATAAAGAAATTAGGCAAAGATTCTTATGTCTCCTATAACAGAAACATCCTAAAATGGGTTCTAATGTTTCTCTACCAGGAGAGATCTACCCTCTTACCTCCTTTATATTTCGTTGATGATGGAGAGCTGTACACACAGACAGAAACACACGAACCCTATTACTTTATAAAAATATAGATATATATATATGGTTTTCAATATATATATATATATATATATATATGGTTTTCAATATATATATATATATATATAGATATATATATATGGTTTTCAATATATATATATATATAGATATATATATATGGTTTTCAATATATATAGATATAGATATATATATATGGTTTTCAATATATATAGATATATATATATGGTTTTCAATATATATAGATATATATATATGGTTTTCAATATATATATATATATAGATATATATATATGGTTTTCAATATATATATATATATAGATATATATATATGGTTTTCAATATATATATATATATAGATATATATATATGGTTTTCAATATATATATATAGATATATATATATGGTTTTCAATATATATATATATAGATATATATATATGGTTTTCAATATATATATATATATAGATATATATATATGGTTTTCAATATATATATAGATATATATATATATATATGGTTTTCAATATATATATATATAGATATATATATATGGTTTTCAATATATATATAGATATATATATATATATATGGTTTTCAATATATATATATAGATATATATATATGGTTTTCAATATATATATATAGATATATATATGGTTTTCAATATATATATATAGATATATATATGGTTTTCAATATATATATATAGATATATATATATGGTTTTCAATATATATATATAGATATATATATATGGTTTTCAATATATATATATATATAGATATATATATATATATGGTTTTCAATATATATATATATAGATATATATATATGGTTTTCAATATATATATATATAGATATATATATATGGTTTTCAATATATATATATATAGATATATATATATGGTTTTCAATATATATATATATAGATATATATATATGGTTTTCAATATATATATATAGATATATATATATGGTTTTCAATATATATATATATAGATATATATATATGGTTTTCAATATATATATATATAGATATATATATATGGTTTTCAATATATATATATATATATATATGGTTTTGAATATATATGTTACGTTGTATCTATAATA
Organism: Euprymna scolopes; assembly: GCF_053919585.1. Lineage (NCBI taxonomy): Eukaryota > Metazoa > Mollusca > Cephalopoda > Sepiida > Sepiolidae > Euprymna > Euprymna scolopes. Next base: position 77,475,932 of record NC_136505.1, on the reverse strand, counting down.
AAGGGTTGAGTGTTTGACTATCTTATATATTTATGTTGTATCATAAAGGGAACGATGTTGGGCCATCTGGAATTTCTCGTCCTGGAGGGAGACTTGATACCTGTTTTTGGATGAAGATTCAATCACACCAAGACAAGGAATTAGTTCTATAGTTTTTATTTCACTTTCTCCAGATGTCCTGCAGAAGGTGGAAGTGAAATCGGCCTGTGTGGGTTCTTCTTCTACACACGTCAGCGTTTGTCGACCCCCCCCCAGTGAAGAGGAGGAGACAACGGGAAGCCGTCTGTTGTCTTCTGAGTCCAAATCAAATCTCAGCGATTCAGCTAACCTGATCACATGACTCGCACACAATCAAATCAGCTGATCTCTTACTTCCGGTCAACGTGTCTACACTATAATTCCCCCCCCTCTCTCTCTCTATCCATTCTCTAACATTCCTTTCCCCCTTATTTATAAAAATGTATGACGAAGACATACATTTTTTTACTACCCATTTTTACTAAGGGAATCCTAAACTCACCCCACTGGCAAAGGAACTGTCATACCATTATTCAATAAATCATAAATCAAATAAATTAAATTACATCCACAAATAATACCATGTGGTGCGAATCCTTGCGCCCTAGAAGGTCAACAACTCTCTGTGACCCCAGTGCCTCCATCTCGCATGTTAGGATCATGCAGAGATCACGATATCTCTCGTCACGCTATAACGCGTTTCCACAAGCACATGCCTCATACGAGATAAAAGATTTTTCTTATAACATTACGAGAGCATTTTCCTATGTCTCCCGCCAAATTACGCATTCGGAGAAAAATCCCACAAAAAAAATAAATAAATAAAAATTCTACAACCATTTCGAAAATTAGAATAAATATCAAACTGAACCTTTGACTCTTCCAAACTTAAGAACTAATTGACCCTTTATTCAACCCAGTAGTGTGTCCTTTTTCGTACACTGCTTAAATCTTATTTCTTTCTCTTTTTTAACATTTTATCATTATTATTACTATCATTATTAATTAATTAACTACATGTTCTTACTTATAAATTAATTATTATCTCAATAAATCCCACAAGGCAAGAATTCACTCCTCCTCCTTCTGCGAAAAAAAATACATGTCGAAGAACAAGAAAAAACCTGCACAATTATGCTGTGAGAAAACATCAATCGCATGAAAATATAAATTTAAAAAAAAAATCTTACAATCATTCACAAAGTCTCATCTCACCAATAAAAATTACAAATAACAAAAACATAGATTCGTGGAAACCCAAAATTGTCCACGTCAGCACATTTTGAGGTCAGGTTACATAACCTTTGACCACCTCACAGAATCTCCAAAAATAAAAAAAAATAAAAAAAATAAAAATCAGTCGTTTACAAAAAATACATAGACATTTACAATTAAAATACATAGTCGTTTTCAAAAACAACAAAAAAACGACTCACTTAAAATTTTCAGACAATCCTTCAAAAACAAAATTCAACACAAAATAACAATCGATGGAAACTAAATTTGTCCACGTCACCCAAAACTTGGGGTTTTCTGAAAAAAAATTATCACCTTTTACTCATCCGAGTGATTTCTATTATGGCCTTTTCTGCCATTTTCTCTACTGCCACTTATGCCACGTCAGGGGAACTCTATTTGCTCCAGAAATATATTTTGCTTTGCTATATTGAAAAAAAAAATTTTTTTTTTCCAGGTCGGTAACCGCGACTGCCTTTCAAGGCATATAGCTCAGCGAAACATATCCGGATTCCATCCATGGATTTTTCCATGTTGATCCTACTCGAAATCACAGAATCCCATCACCCTAAGACAACACTTGGGTTTTTTTCTTTTTTTTTCTTAATCTAAAAAAACATACATTTAAACATTTCATAAAACAGTTTACATACAATAACATTTTTCCACACAAGAAAAACAATTCTCACAAAAAAAACCCCCGTACAATTAGAGAAAAAAAAACAATTCCACATTAGCAGAAAGTATCCATTGTTTCTTAACAAACAAAAAAATACACATTGTCTTTTCCTAAAAGTACGCAACGCTTTTACAATTTTGCAACATTTAAACTTTATAATTGTTTAACTTATAAATTCATAACAAATATTTGATTGACGTTTTTCTCTGGTAATCGTGACAATAATCTCATTTCTTTTTCCCTTTTGTTTCACCAATTTGTTATCAGTCTGTCGATTGATATATCTGTTTTTTTTTTGCTTTTTTTTAAATTATCATATAATATAACTATACATAATTTTAATGTGTCTTTTTTTCGGTTGCGTGTATATATATATATATGTATTTTTTTCACTGTTCAATGAAAGGACCCTACGTTGTTATTTTTCTTTTTTTAGTTTTCTTTATCTTTTCCTTTTTTTATGTGTAGCTACAATTTTTTCCTTTCTTTTTTTTTCGCATCTTCTAAAACGTTTTTTTTTTTGTTTTTTTTTTTCCGTGGTAACTGAAGTTTTTTTGTTTGTTTTTTTTTCAACCCACCCCTGCTGGGGGGGTCTGGTCATTTACGGCACCAAATTAAGTGTGTTACATTGTATCTATAATAACATCTACATTCTCTAACATATATATATATGGTTTTGAATATATATATATATATATGGTTTTGAATATATATATATATATATATGGTTTTGAATATATATATATATATATGGTTTTGAATATATATATATATATACATGGTTTTGAATATATATGGTTTTGAATATATATGATTTTGAATATATATATATATATATATAATTTTGAATATATATATATATATATATAATTTTGAATATATATATATATATATATATAATTTTGAATATATATATATATATATAATTTTGAATATATATATATATAATTTTGAATATATATATATATATATATATAATTTTGAATATATATATATATATATATATAATTTTGAATATATATATATATATATATATAATTTTGAATATATATATATATATATATATAATTTTGAATATATATATATATATATATAATTTTGAATATATATATATATATATATATAATTTTGAATATATATATATATATATAATTTTGAATATATATATATATATAATTTTGAATATATATATATATATATATATAATTTTGAATATATATATATATATATATATAATTTTGAATATATATATATATATATATATATATATATATAATTTTGAATATATATATATATAATTTTGAATATATATATATATATATATATATATAATTTTGAATATATATATATATATATATGATTTTGAATATATATATATATATATATGATTTTGAATATATATATATATATATATATGATTTTGAATATATATATATATATATGATTTTGAATATATATATATATATGATTTTGAATATATATATATATATATATATGATTTTGAATATATATATATATATGATTTTGAATATATATATATATATGATTTTGAATATATATATATATATATATATATATGATTTTGAATATATATATATATATGATTTTGAATATATATATATATATATGATTTTGAATATATATATATATATATGATTTTGAATATATATATATATATATGATTTTGAATATATATATATATATATGATTTTGAATATATATATATATATATGATTTTGAATATACATATATATATATGATTTTGAATATATATACATATATATATATGATTTTGAATATATATATATATATGATTTTGAATATATATATATATATGATTTTGAATATATATATATATATGATTTTTAATATATATATATATATATGATTTTGAATATATATATATATATGATTTTGAATATATATATATATATATATGATTTTGAATATATATATATATATGATTTTGAATATATATATATATATGATTTTGAATATATATATATATATGATTTTGAATATATATATATATATATATATATATATAAATGTTTACAGGTACAGAATTTAAATAAAGTTTTAAATATAATGGGCGGAAGTCTCTCAAGAGCTCTTTCAGCTCATCAGGAGAAACTCGATAATGTAAAAATAATACTATGTCGAAAGTAAAGAGTTCTGATGGGGAACTATTGAATATGCCACAAATTACGGGGACACTAAAATAAAGTTTATTAATGTTTAAAAAACAATTAAAATAATGGCACAACGAGGGGGAAAAAAAAAAAAAAAAAACGGAGAAAAGATTCACAGTTCCCCGAAGAGGAACAAGGTGTTAGACGTTTCTTTCTGCCGGCACAAAGAAGGTTTCCGCGTCGCAATAGAGACAGACTCCCAAATCTTTAAATGGTTTTTGTAGTCACTATGTAGCACCTCGAACCATTCAATTTTATATCTATCGGCACAGCACGGGTTGTCAACCAAATGCTGGCCAATAGCAGACTTCAAGGCTGCAGAAGGAGGGAGACTACCAGACCCCATCCTCCCTTGTCTGATCTTCGATGGAACATGCTGGTTTATATGAGTCAAAAGATGCAAGGATGTTCGCCCAACATAACCAGCATCGCACTAGCATTTGAATTGATATACAATATTGCTATTTTGGATGTAAGGCAAACTATCCTTGCGAATAGAAGGAAATGCACGTCTCGTAGTATATACCAAATGCAAGGACACAGAATAAAAGCAGTTGTAAATACTTCTGCGAATCTGTTTGGAAAGTCTGTTACTCTTTTCCCCAATCCACGGTAATTTTACATAAACCAGGCATTTCAAGGGTCCAAACTTTTCAGGGGATTTAAAATCCGCGACGTTTTTGAAAATACAATCATCAATAAGGTCAACAGAATAACCATTATTGATGAATATTTCCCTGATCTTATCGAGTTCGGTGTCCAACCTGTTAGGTGAATAGGTCATCAGGGCTCTATGTACCAAAGTATTGATTAAGCCGATCTTACGTGATTTTGGTACAAAAGACAACCAGTTCACATATAGGCCAAAATATGTCGGTTTCCTATAAATTGTAGTGAGAACCCCCCCCCCCCTCCCTTGAAAGTTTGACAAGAACATCCAAGAAGGGAAGCGAATTGTCCTCCTCACTTTCCATAGTGAACTTTAGAGCTCCATGCAAAGAATTCAACCTATCAAAAAATATTATATATATACGGTTTTGACTGTATATATATATATACATATACACAAACGTTATATATGGTTTTGAATATATATATTAATATTACATATATGTTATATGGTTTTGAATATATATAAATATATATGGTTTTGAATATATATAAATATATATGGTTTTGAATATATATATATACATGGTTTTGAATATATATATATATATATATATATGGTTTTGAATATATACATATATGGTTTTTAATATATATATATATATATATACATATATATATGGTTTTGAATATATATATATATGGTTTTTAATATATATATATATATAAATATATATATGGTTTTGAATATATATATATATATATGTAAATATATATATGGTTTTGAATATATATATATATATATAAATATATATATGGTTTTGAATATATATATATAAATATATATATGGTTTTGA